>NW_007087202.1:1792-43187 GCF_000164805.1 Carlito syrichta | reverse complement strand
CAGAAGGATCGCCGGAGTCCAGCAGGTTGAGGCTGCGGTGGCTGGGAGTGGCCACTGCACTCCAGTCTGGGCGACAGAGGGAGACTCCAACTAAAAAATAAATAAATAAATAAATAAATAAATAAATAAAAATAAAATAAAATCCCGAAGAGCAGTATTTAAGAAATATGTGGTCATGGTTGACCAAAGGAGACAGGGAAGAAATGAACCATCACTAGAGCTGCTTCTCAGGCAGAACCAAGGCTCGAGGAATTGGCTCAGTTTCAGGTGTTAACTGCAGAAGTTCTGACTGGGAACAAAGCGCCATGTCCAAAGGGAGCACGGTAACAATAGTTTATAGTCTAGGCAAAGAGTAGACATTGGCTTTAAGGATAGCAGGGGGTTCTAAGGAGAATCAGTGAGGCCTAAAGAGGAGAGTAGACCCCAGCAATAGTGAATTTAAGGTTAGTTATTAATCGGAAGTCAGAGAGGTAGCTGTATCCTAGAAGGTTGTTCAGAGCCTGTCACAAGGATAGGCTTCCCAGACTCAAGTGTGTCAGAAAGGACAGGCAAGCGCACCTTAGAGACCCAACTTTAGAAGAAGTCTTGGACAAGCACACAAGATTTCCATTTAAGGACATTATACCCTACACAAGGCTAAATCCAGTTAAGAAACTAACTAGTTGAATGGTAGAGATATAATCATTTCCGAGATCACTGGGAGTCCATTTCTTACATACTCAGGAACTCTTTGAACACAACTTCTATAGATATACTTGGTATTGATGGAAGGAAGACTGTCCCAGCAACCAGCCAGCTCTATCAGAACGGCTCATCTAAGTCAGCAGCTCAGTAATATAAGCAGATATAATCTGACTCTCACTGTAACATTCCCACTTTAATCTTTTCCGCTGGTCTTTGGGAGGCCTGGGAACAAATGCAGTTTGCATCTGTTTTCATTATTCTTGCTGGTAGTAAATCACTTTGCCCCATCAGCAGTATATTCTCTTTTAAAATCGAATTGATATATCCAACGAGTTTTCAGAATGGGTACTTATGATCAATGTGCATTATTTATCACAGAATTGCCTGTGTGCATATTTTTTCTTGAAATACTTTCTAAAAGGCAACACTCTAGGTATGCATATGGATAATATGCATAATAGAAAATTAATAGTTTATAAATTAAATATTAAATTGGCCTTGAAATTAAAAGAGCTTTCTTCCATCTCATCACATGGGATACTCTCTAAATGATGATGATTTCAAATAGATCAGTGGTGGGAGAAGTGAAGACATGTACATATACTTATATGGTATCATTAAATGATATGTAATATTTCTCGGCAGAAATGTACACATACGTACATGGGGAAGATCATCAAAATTAAGAGAAATTAGAACCCTATAAGAAAAGTTAGAGATAATTGCATTGTGCACCTAATTTGTGCATGAGCTTCCTGATTGTCAGGTCCATAAAGGAGGAAGATACCTCTGTTCGTGATGAAAGCACGCAGGCAGACTTTTCTTGGCACTGAAATGGAGATTGTAGAGTCTGGTGGTTAAACTTGGCTTTGGACTCTGTAGAAGTGGTTTTGAGTTCTAGCTCTCTCACTTATAAGCATGAATCCCTGGGTTAACAATTTCAACTCTCTAAGCCTCAGTATCTCTGTCAGAAGAATTCCTTCTGGTGGCTGAGAAGTTTGCATTAGAAAATGCATATAAAGTACCTTAGGCGGTGCATATCACATAACTATTAGTCAAAACTCAATAACTATGACTTAAAACTCTGCAACATGCAAGGATCATCCAAACCAGGAGAGAAAATTCCCCTGTAGGCAGAATGCCGACTGAGAGGGACATAGAAAACATCAAAATATTTACTTAAAACAATGATGAAAACTTTGTAGACACAAAAAGTGTAATTCTTTCCTTCCATGCATTTTTTGTAAAGGTAAGATGAATCCAAAGTGGATGTTCAGGGCTCATCATAATTAATATCCGTTGTTAGCTTTGTTCTGTATTCTTGTTTTAATGCTGTATGGAAACAAAACATTTGCTCTGTCCAAACTATTGTCCACGAGTCATATTCTGAGACTAACACTTGGGTTTATTCAGTACCTAAGAGGCTTAAAATGAGAGATGTTTATAGTTGAAGAGTTTTTACACTTTTAAATGTGTGTCAGCTCCAAATTAGAGGCATGCTGAATGTTTGAGAAGCTATAAGACAACCTGGAGAGCAGCTCTACATAAACCGAAGCCTTGAATGGTGTGCTTGTTGTACATAAATACTGTGCTGGGTTGCCTGATGCCAACTCAGCATCACCCCTACCTCTTCCGACAATGTGCTGCGCTGTGGAGAATCCAAGAGAGGCAGTCCCAGGCTCCCTTTCCCATATGGCTGTGCCATTACAGCCAGGGTGCTAGTAAGTGGCACCTCATGTCAGATTTAGAAAGCAGAAGAAGGAGGCTAGTATTCTTTGGAGGCAGTTGCAGTTACAACAGATGGTCACTTAGAAGATTTGAAGTGGCTTTTACCATTTTAGCGTCCAAGCCAAGCTCACTGGTGGTGTTTTCTGATCCTCACCTTCAGAGCTTTCTCAGCAACTGGGTAAGCCTCTAACCCCACATGTAAACCTTTTTGTGGAGTGAGTGCATCAGTTTCTTGACCAAATCCTGACTGATTCACAGTTACACTCATTTACTGAACACCTACTATTTAACTTGTAAGCACTTTACAGACGTTATTTCACGTAAACCTTCTAGTAGTCCTACAACTACTGCTGTTTTACAAGTGAGAAAACTGGTATTCAAATAATCAAAAGTCCCATTTAGCCCCTATCGGTATCTTTCATGATAATTTACCATCACACTATTACTATTGATGGAATATCTATGTTTCTCTATAAGACAAATTCTTTTATTTGTGTACCAATGTCGCTAAAGCTCACTCAAGGGTATTGCTACAGCAACTTCCATCTCTCTCTTACATTATTAAATATCACTTCCTTACTGGGTTATTCCCATTGATATAAAAATATAATTTATTTCTTCCATACTAATATCACTGTCCTTTACAGCTATCACCCAATTTCTGTTTCCTTGAACAGGAGATCAAAATTTCTCATTGTCTGTGGCACCTCTATTCCCATTCCCTCTTAAACCCAATTCTACTTCTTGTTAAGGTTTTCAATGATTTCTGTGTTAAATCCCACAATCCATTATCAGCCCTCATCAGCAGCGTTAGATTTGGTCAATCCCACCCTCCTTGACACAATCTCTTCACCCGACTCCCAGAGGCCAGCTAGATTTTCTCCTGACTCACAGTTTGCTCCAACTTAGTCTTCTTTGCTGGTCTTGCCTCTTCTCTTAGACCTATTGAGTTTAGACTATCTCAGGGATTAGTCCTTCTTGTTTGCCTTCTTTCTGTACTCTCACTCCCTGGGTGGTTTTATCCAGCCACATGATTAATCATGCCATATATATAACAATGTCTACCGAATTTCCATCTTCAGTGAAGACCTCTCTCTTAAGCTCCAGACACTGGGCATCTTCACTTGGGCATCTAGAGGGCGTACTAAACTTATCTGGTAAAACTTAACTCCTATCTTTTCTTTCAAGCCTGCTCTACTCAGTCATTCCCATCTCGGTAGATGGCAACTTTATCCTTCACGCTGTGCAGGCAAACGACCTTGTAGTCATCCTTAACTTCCCTCTTCCTCTGTCACCCGCTGTTCAATCGGTCAGGAAATCTAATTGTTATACCGTTAAAATATACCCGAGATTGGACTGTCTTTGACCATGCCTTCCACTGCCATCGCCATGGCCTTAGCCACCATTCATTCTCACTGGATTAGAAATTAACTAGGTTCCCTGTTTTGACTCAGCCCTTCCTATGGTCAATTCTTAACTCAGTCGCAGGGTTAACCTATCCGACATAAGTCATATCATGCCACACAAGACCTTGCAAAGGCTCTCATTGTCCTTACAGTGGCTTACAAGACCATACCTTATGTGATGTGGCCTCGATTTCTTATATAACTTCTTTTTCTCTCACTCTACTTTAGTGGTTGTTAGAAATGGAGAATTTTGCACTGGCTGTTCCTTAAGCATATAATGCTATTTCACTGCATGGTTCACTCTCTCATCTCTTTCAGGTCTTTGTTCAAATCTCATCCCCTCAACAAGGCCTGCTCTGACTGCCTTATTTTTAACCAGAACTCCTGATCTCCCTTACCCAAGCACTTTTCCTTTGCTCCAGAGTACTTATCGCCTACTAAAATAACATATAGCTTATTGCTTCTCCTTCATCCTCCATTCCTTCTTCTGAATTTCTGAGTTACATGTAACCTACATGAAGGTTGGCATTTTTTTTGGTTACCGATTTCATTTACAAGCATCCCAAGCTCTCCTAAAAGAGTAGCTGGGGTATAGTGGCCATTAAAAACCTTTTGTTGAATGAATGAGTGATGGTGATGCAGTTTAACCTGTTTGTCTAAGGTCATTTCATTAATGTCATTTTATTTTCCTTATCAGGAAGGAAAAAAGGCTTTCTCAAAAATCCCTTTATATCTGTGGAAAAGAACCAGGGTCCATGGAGCTCTTAGCTGTAAGGGAGGCTGGAAATGCAAGCAAGTGCCTGTCTCTTTTCTGTGTTTATAGTAGAAGAGCAAGAGATAAGGTGGCTAAATCAAAGTGCCTTCCATTTGTCCACAGTATGGAGTTGACATAAATTAGTACTGTACACACTGAAGAAGAACTTAAAGAAAAAAGCCCAGGAAAGACAAACAAAAAACACTAGTGAGCTTTTGGAGTAGAACATGGAGGCAAACTGCGCCTGTTCAGAGGAAGACCTCGAAGCTTCAAGACTAAGTGAAAAAGGATGATGCCAAGGTAACCCAAGTTAGGAAATGCAGGATTTAGGGGGAGGGAATGATTTTGGGAGAACCACAGAGACAGGGTTGTTCTGAGTCTGGGCGCTCTGGCCATGTTCAGAACAAGTCAAAGAAAGTTGCAGTTGGTGTGGGGGAGACAGATTGCAGCTGGTGGATGAGATGTTCTCTTGGGTATGACTTGTGGTTTGCCTTCACAAAGCTGGCTCAGAGACAAGGATTTGGCCGCAAATGGTTTCTTGGGGAGATAAGATCAGGAAGCCTGGGGAAGAAGTGAGGACCTGTGAGAGGGAAGGGAAAAAACTAGCGAGGATGTATTCGTGAGCATATCATCACTGTGGGCAACTGAGACTCAGGCCTGCTGTGGACTCTCCAAGGGACTGTGTACATATAGTCCATAACCCAGAATTGTCTCAACAATGAGGTGAGGAAGTAGAAATATTTATCAACCAATTTCCACCTCTCATCCATGGGGAACAATCCTGCAGGCATTACCTCCCTGGTACTTGTGACCTACCTCATCACGTGGGTCTGAGCATGGCTTCACAGCCAGAGGATGCCATTGGCAGTGAACCACAGGACGCCGTTAGCAAGTATGGGAATTGTATTGAGTGGCATCTGAGAGGGGCTGAAATACTACTGGTAGGGCACCTGTAGTCTCTGATACAGATGGCATCTGTTGCTGATCTAAAAGGGAACAAAAACTCACTCCCAGAAGACAGTCCTCCCTAAAAACTAACGAAAGGAAGTTTACAAAGGGATTATTTTACTTCCTCTGCTCTTAATATACCTGGGGCACTAAGACTTTATCCTTTCATATGCAGTGGTATTAACTAAAATGCACATGTAGAACAATGTTTAATCTGAACGAATCTAACTAATCTAACTCACAGGCGGAGAATGCTTCTCTCTGCATACTTCCTCGCCCACCACCCAGTGAGCCTTCAGCCTACGTTCCAAAACACCAAGTTTAACAATTCTGTTTCCAAATGCAGCTCTTCCTATGAAATAACAAAACACATGTCAAGGGTGTTACTTTAGACCTCTACTTTTGACATATGTTGGACACTGTTAGACATCTAGGAAGACTAGATGTTTCAAATCGGACTTAAGTTTTCCACGATACACAAAGTGGCATTGAATAAATGGTGCACATATATAACAAAGGCTGTAGTTTGAAAGTGTCTTCTACATAAGAATATTTTGGCCTAGAACCCTTCCACTTCCCGCCTCTGTCAACCTAGGTGATAGGTATAGGCATCTCTAATCCTTTGAGGGGACTGTGGCATTCTCACTTCCATCAGTGTTTTTAAAAATCTTTCCTCTGAATTTTGACACAAAGTGTAGTCAATGTATTCATTTACAAGCTCCACTTTTGTCATACACTGGAAACTTCTTTCACATCTAGAAAGACTAGAGGTAAATAAGGACTTGTTTGCCCATTCGTCCTGTGTCTGCACCACATACACACAAAGTAAGAGAAATTGCAGACGCAAGGACTATGGTCAATCATACTTCCCCATAAACACACAGTTTCCTTTTCTTCCTCCCTGAACCAGCCTAGATATAATAACATGCACTGCTCAGAGACGTAGTTTTATCCATTTCCAAAAGCCAGTATGAATCTTTTTTTTTTTTAAAGAGATGTGGGGTACAATTCAGGGTTAGGTATGCAAATGTTCATTATGCAGGTACTCTTGTTGATGAAGTGTGCCCCTTCCTCCCCTGGCAGTTTCCCTTTACTGCCAATCTCCTTCTTACAGTATTCTGATAATTGTTCAAGGTCTGCTGCTGGGTGAGAACATGTGGTCCTCTGTTTTTTTGTTTTTGTGATGGATCACTGAGTATGATCGACTCTAAATCTATCCAAGTTGCTGCAGTATGAATCTTAACAAAAGAATTCTACAAAATGTGTTATTTGCTACCTCTACTTTTAACATACATTGTGTACTCCTAAACATCTAGAAAGACTAGATGTTTCAAATAAGGACTTAAGTGTGTTCACCATATATGCCCAGAGTGTTGAATAAGCTACACACATATAACGATAGTTATATATGAAAGGGTCTTCTAAATAGGAGCACTCTGGTCTAGAATCCTTCACTTCTTCCAACTCTTTTCCACTGCCAACTTGACGAGTACAGACATGCATGTTACTTAGAGCTGATGGTATCATTTCATGTCCAAAAGTCCTTTTCAGAAGATGGCTTTTCTGTGAAGTTTAACACTAAGTGTACAAAATGTGCTCGTTTACCAACTCTACTTTTGTCATACATTGGCAACCTCTTTAATATCTACAGACTAGATGCTATAAAATTAGGAGTCATTTGTCTGGTATATATACAATATATACATACAGTATAGCAAAGTTAAATGAAACACACAGTACATATAGGGCAATGGGTAAGCTGCAATTTTCTACCACACAGCAGCAAAACACCTTTTGCCATTTCTTCCTTCCAGCCCTCCTCAACCCAATGAATGAGTACAAAAATTGGGAGGCTCTGGAATGTGGAAGGGGAGGAGCGGAAGGGCAAATGGAAGGGTCTTTGAGTGTGTCCCTATACCTAGAAGACGGTTTAGATGACAACCATGGGTCTATTTGTGCATTTTTAGTAAAGTGCCTGTGTTTATGGTGGACAACCTTGTTGCTTTGCAACATCTAAGCTTTACAAGTGTCCTGAGACAACAACGTGGGATAAAAAGTCGAGCCAGTGAATTAGCCAGTTTGTAAATACTCTTTTTGTTATAATTGAGAGAAAAGATGTGTTGTGGACATGGAATTGTCAACACCACTGAGCAGTGTGTATCAGAACTTGTTCATTAGGTTGGCAGCAGAGGGACAGAAGGAAGGGAGAGGTGTATACGGATGTGTTCATATTTCCACTTGGACTGCAGGTATTGATGCATGCGCATCTCTTCTGGCTGTACTGTAGGAATACATCAAGGAATTCTGTGGAAACATACCTTCTTGCTAATATTTTGATGGTATAGATCTGGTAATGAATTCACTTAGAAACATTAAAAGAAGGGAATAAGAGGAGATACTGCAACTTATCTGCTGCAGCCACATAATAAACAGTCGAGCATCCACCCAGAGGAGGGAAGGCAGTGTGACCAGCTACTGTCTTTGGATGACATTCTGAATGGACACCTCTGTGCACATTGAAATAGCGACGGGTACTCATAATGAAACAAGAGTTGCAAAACTCTCCTTGATGCTTAGGCAACTGTCACTTTCTGCTGTGAGTGGTGCCAGACACTTTTACAGTGCGAGTCTGTCTACAGTCCCCTCTTAGTGAAACAAGTCAGTCCAGAGTCCTGTTCAAGACATGACTCAATGACACCAGGGGTGGATGAAAACCTATAGTTGGTCCAGCCACCTGGGATATGAGTTGGTGGGAAGTAACAAGTGGGGTGATCTGACAGTCTTCTGAGAATTTAAATTAAAATCTTGAAAAACCTGCTAGCCTAAGTCAGTTTATGCCAGGCTTAAAGCTGAAGTAGAAGGAGAGGGACTAATTATCTCTATATATTCACCTTCCAGTAAATGAACACCCCCCGCCATTTAAAAATTAACCTGAAGTCGGGCTCGGTGGCTCAGCCTGTAATCCTGCACCTTTGGGAGGCTGAGGTGAGTGGATTGCCTGAGCCCGCAGATTTGAGACCCGCCTGGGCAGCGAGACCTCATCTCTACAATAAATCAAAAAATCAGCCGGGCGTGGTAGCGTGTGCCTGTAATTCCAGCTACTTGGAAGGCTGAGGCGGAAGGATCGCCAGAGTCCAGCAGGTCGAGGCTGTGGTGGCCGGGAGCGGCCACTGCACTCCAGTCTGGGCAACAGAGTGAGACTCCAACTCAAAAAAAAAATAAAAATAAAAAATAAAAATTAAAATTAACCTGAATGGGTCTCTGATGCTTGTAACTAAAATAAACTAACAAAATATGAATGTGGACTCACTTTCCATCTCAATAATAGATCATGGAGACATTGATTTCTTGACTTTGAAATCACACACACACACACACACACACACACACACACACACACACTCCCCAGAGGAATAAAAGAAATCAAATGACTTGAGTTAATGGTATTATAAAGTGAAAAGAGTTTTCTGTTTTTCTTTTTTTTCCCCTGCCTTTCATTCTACACCTAAAGACATTCAAGATTCGTTTACTCTTCCTTAACTCATAGAAACTGCTTTATTCACCCACTTCCCCTCTGTCTGTAGCCTCCGCAGGTCTCAGGGATCAGTCTTTCGTGCAAATCCTTTTAGGTTGATATTTCTTGGCTTTCCAAGGCAGTCTTGAATTCAACTATCCTGTCCTGTTGTTTCCATATCCTATCAATGTCTCAGAAATGCCAATATTTTGGCATTTAAACTTTATCTCTCAGACAGCCTAATTCCCAGAAGAGGAAAAGGTTCTTTGTTAGATTTTATGTCCTGACCTGTTTTTTTGTTTGGAAAATAAGGTCATCAAAGACTTATTCCATGATTCCTTCTGTTCTTGAAATGTGTAAGTTGTCACTACTTGTCCTTGAGCAACCCTTCATCACTGAAGCACTGCATTATATGAAATAAGACATGTGTCAGAACTTATTGTTTTCACAATTTCTTGGAACACATATTACTGGGCATTGGCACATCCTACGAAGTCTTCACGGAAGGAAAGACAGAACATGGTGATCCCTCTGCTTGACACCAGTGAAGAACAGATGGGGGGAAGAAGTTAAGAGTGCTGTGTGCTGTGTGTACGGATATAAAAACATAATTCTATGTCTCTGAAAAGCATTTTGCACTTGCTTCCTATGGCTATGGGAGCAGAGCAATTATTCTTATTAAATGGAATACCAGAAAAAAGCTGTATCTCAGTATGGCTGCTATGGCTCTATGGTGCTCACTTCATCTGTTGAAATAATATCTTGCTCTAATTGATTTTCTCCCCAGTTAGACTATGAACCTCGTGAGGGTGATGCAGAACCTGGGTGGGTCACAGTCCTCCTGCGCGTACTTAGCTTGGTCCTGGTTCACAGCAGGTGACAAATATAACTGCAAAATATATGTGGGTGTGTGTTCTCATAAGAAGCGCTCTCAAGAGTGCTGTAGGTGGGTGTAATTGTTATTAGAGGGTGCGTAGTAGAACTTTGGATTCATTGTCGTTTTTGATTAGTTTCTGATAAATGATGGCTGATGAGTAAATTTATGGTCACTCCATCTTGCTGCCATGACGATTCTCTTTTTAAATATCTTTGCCAATTATCGAGATGAATGTTTATTGACTTGTAGACTGAAGCTGGCAATTTTTAAAAAATCAGAAAGTAAATTAATTTATTAAGTAGGATTATTAGACTTCTATAGTCATTTCAAAAGACTGTTCATTTGACCCATTTCTTCTTAATTAACACCCTGATTTCTTGTTAAATAATAATGTGCATGTGAAGTCCATACTTCTTTTGTTTTACCTTGGTTCTGGGGACTCAGTCTTTAAAATGGAAGTCATGTTAACTTCTCTTTTGCTCAGAGAGTGGATAGAATACTAAAATGATAGACGAAAAACTATGATAGATGAAAAACTAATCATCAAAGGAGATTCGGTATAGTGGAGACGACGTCAACAGCTACAAAAATGATCGCTGTTGTACAGAGCGCTCAATATGTGCCAAATATCATGGTGAGCTTCTTACTTGTAATAGCTCATTTAGTCCGTGCACAACCTGTGTTGCAGATGAGGAGAAGGCACAGAGTTGTGAACCTGCCCAAGGTCATCTGCAGAGCTAGTAGGTGGAGGAGCAGAAGTTGGCATGCCACAAGACTGCACATGGGTGTCATGAGTTATGAAGAGTAGGACTTGGATTGCAGGTCCAGGTAAGGAAGTCAGTATACCCTTATGGCAAAGTGCAACATCTTATAGGTTGCCTGAGCTTTAAGCTGGCAGTCTACTTGGTTGTGGATTTTCCAAGATTCCTTTTTGAAATGAGATTGAAAACCCTTGGGAGGGAAAAGAGAAGGGTTTAGGCTTCAGGCAAGACTCTCATTCAGCCCAGTATGAATGCAGTATGAACTGGGAAGCAATGGCCTTTCTGTTGCCTTTACCGCCCTTTTCTCTCTGCAGAGTGACATTCTTCCCTGGCTCTGGAACTTTTTCACAGAAACTCAGGTGGGAACTTGCCTTACCTAAAAAGTGCAGGTAGGTTTGCTCACAAAGTCAGAGCTCTTGGCCAAGGCAACCTCAGTATTCATGTAAAAGCCACACCCTCACAAGAGATTTCACATTGTTTCTATGAGCATCTACCTCAGTTTTTCCAAACTATGCTTTCGAAGATGAGTTACAAGAGATGTGAATGGATGTTTTAAAAAGGTTTTTAAAAGGGGGGTTTTTTGATCAAATAAATTTGGGAAAGTTGGATATGACAAAATGAACTTAGCTTCACGACATAATATTCAGGGCTCTAAAGTCCGTTGTGAACTCCACAAGGGACATAAAGTAGGTAGCATTTCTCAGACTTATTGATGGTTTTTTTTCATAGAGAAGCTTATGAGACTTAGTGGCTCACAGAGCAAACACATTTCTGGAATCGCTTTTTTTCCTACATTTTGAAAATGAATACATGTTTATACTGAGAAACATCACCCAGACATGTATGTGCGTAAGATAATTCAAAGAGCGCACAAAGCAGTGTGGTCCAGTAGAAAGAGATAGAAGTCCAGAAGTCTTACAGTTTTCTTCTACTCTTATCTCTGAGCAGTGAAGCACCAATGCCTAGAAACATGAGCATTGTGTATCTTAACCTCTCCATGCAAAAATAATGATGAAACAGGGTGAAGGAGGTGGGGAGAGTGGAGAAAGGTGATGGGAAGAAGTAGGGAAAATATACTCATGATTGGAAAAGGGATGTCATATCAAGTAGTTAGACAGAGAGAATAAGTTCAGGGACCTGTTGTATTCCATGGTGATGATGGTTAACAATAATGTACTATATTGTGGAAAATTGCTAAGAGATTTTAAATGTTATCATCACAAAAGTTACTATGGTAGGCAGTGCACATTTTAATTAGCTTTATTTTGTCATTGCACAATGCATGCGCATACCAAACCATCATGTCATACACCATAAATGTATACAATTTTTATGAGTCAATCAAAAAAATTTAAAAATCCACGGACAGAAAAATAGGTAATAATCATTATACGTCCAATGTGTTCATTCACCTGTCATTCATTCATGCATGCAATAACAGTTTTTTCTGTGTTTGCTGTGCTCCAGAAATAGAGGAATGAATAAGATCAGTTTCCTACCATCTTGGATTTCTTCATCTGGGGACAACGGGAATAGACAATGAAGGATAAACAAACAAGCAAGAATGACAACCGGCTGTGAAAAGTGAAAAGGAAGAAGCTGAGTGAAGAGATGGAGGATAATGGAATTGATTCCAGCTTTGTAAGATGTAAGGAGGTGTTTTCCATGAGCTCAGAGGGAAGCATGCCTTCTACTGGCCTCTCCAATGGCAATGGAAGGTACCAAATTCTCCCATTCTCACATAAACTTTCATGGGGTTTCCCATGATGACTGTAAAATAATCGAGTGTTTCACTGGTGAGTCATAAAATGAAAATGAAAAACCATGATTATGGTAGATTTCTGATAATTGTCCTCCCAAATCTGCCTTGAAATGTTTCCATTTTGAACAAATGTCTTTATATGCCATTGCTACTTTCCCGAGGGTGGAGCTGAGGAAAGACCCCAGTGCTGGGTGCCAAGAATTGTGTGTCTCAGCACTGCCATAAATGGACCAATCCAGCTGTGCAATTCACTAGACCTTTCTCTGCTTCGCTTTTTCCCTTTTGAAAATGAGGGCAACTGGGTTCGTTGGCTCAGCCTGTAATCCCAGCACTTTGGAAGACCAGGGCGAGTGGATTGTCTGAGTCCCTGGGTTCGAGACCAGCCTGGGCAACACAGTGAGACCTGGTCTCTAAAATAAATTTAAAAATTAGCCGAGTGTGGTAGCATACGTCTGTAGTTCCAGCTACTTGGAAGGTTGAGGCAGAAAGATTGCCGGAGCCCAGCAGGTCGGCACTGGGGTGGTTGTGAGTGTGCCACTGCACTCCAGCCTGGGTGATAGAGTAAGACTCCAACTCAAAAAAAAAAAAAAAAAAAAAAAAAAGGAGGGCATAGGTCATATTGTTCCAAATGCCTTCTAGCTCTTTGCTGTCCATTTCAGCTTCCATAGGCCCTTGGTCTTGTTTTGTTCTTGTCTTCAGCATTTCAGATGTTGACACTGCATCCTACTCTCTTACCTGTCACTTGTGATTTAGCTCATTCCAACAAGTTTACGAGCTTTAGGGAACCAGCAACTCTCAGGCTTCTATATCACACAAATAGAAACATTAAGAAGTCATCCCCCTTGCCAGCCATTTGACATTTGTGAAAGGCTAATTTAATACAGGAATGTTTGGGTGACTTCAGATGAAGGTGCCCATTTACTCACTGCCACGGGTCAGGCAGCTCAAGCTAATATCTACACTAATTGAACACATGCATCAGAGAAAATGATGATTTGTTGCGAGTACGTGCATGCATAAAAAATGCGAATAATGAAAAACAAACAGAAGACAAATTGGGCTATAAGAATTTTGTAAATGGAAATTTCTGCCCGAAAAAAAAAGAGTGCAAAATATATGGAGGAGACCTGAAGATCTCTAGCTGAGCTTCTCAGTTTTTCCCTGGCTGGGCTGTTTCTCTTTTCAGGTGTCGTTAGGTGTCATAAATAAAACTGTCTCTGCTGGAAAGGCTCCAAGGCCTCGGTAGCAAGGGAAGATGCTGGCAATACCTAGTCAGAATAAAAGAATGAGGCTCAATCCAGGGAGCCATTTATTTTTCGACATAGAGTGCGTCTGTGTGTGTGTGTGGTGTGCATATGTGCAGGTGTCTTTACCTGGCCATACACTGCAGGAGCATCCAGCTCAGTTTCCTGGCTTCTTGGTGGATTATGGTCACTCTTTGTCCTACTAGGAACGCTGTGGTGGATGTGGAGATGTTCTGAGCATACCCCCTTTGATGAAGGACTTACCACCCCATCTGTTGGCAGTGCCCTAAGCACAGAGGACCACTATGTTCTAGGTCAATCTCTTTTCCCAGGGTGGCCCACAAACAATTGATGACCATTCAGGGAATACGGTCCTGGCCATCTTATTCCTACTTAGGACAACTCTGGAGGGTACCCTTGCTTCCCATGACTCCTAGGTCAGGAATGCACCATAGGGATGGCATTGAGGCCTGACTTCTCCCTCTGTTCAAGCCTGCATCCTTCCTCTCTCTATCCCAGGGGTTTATTCCATGGTCACTTATTTTAAAACACCCGCAAGCTAATCTCCAACTTGGAGTGTCTTCCTAGGAAACCTGATCTGCGACAGAAGACAGCCATGTATTTATGAAATGCAGATCAAATCATGTTATTTTCTTGCTTAAAATGTCTCTAGGTGAAAGTCCAAACACCGTGGCAGGGTTTCAAGGTCCTTTATGGTAGCATAAATTGTCCTACCAAAAGATACCTGCACTTGTATGTTTACAGCAGCACTCTTCACAATGGCAAAAACATGGAACCAACCCAGGTGCCCATCAACAGTGACCTGGATAAAGGAAACATGGTGCACCATGGAATACTACACAGTCATAAACAAGAACAAAATTATGTCCTTTACAGCAATATAGATGCAACTAGAGGCCATTATTCTAAGCGAACTAACACAGAAACAGAAAACCGAATACTGCATATTCTCACTTATAAGTGGTAGCGGAACACCAGGTACCCATGAGCATAAAGATGGGAATGGACACGGATGACTCTTAAAGCAGGGAGGGTGGGAGGGACAAGGGTTGGAAATCTACCCATCAGGTACCATGATCATCATCTGGATGATGGACATCATGGAAGCCCAAACCTCACCATCACATATCCCATGTAGCAAACCCGCTCATGCAGTCCTTAAAGGTCTTTATGAACTGGATTTTCCTTGGCATTTCTCTGCCACCTCTCATTGCTGACCAACCTGCACCCTGAGCTCCATGTGTAGTCCCTTGAATATCCCAAGTATTCTCGTGCTCTAAGATTATACATATCTCTTTGTTTGGCCTTGGTTTTACCTTCCTTCTTTCCCTGACAAATTTCTATCATTCCTTCGAGATGCAGCAACGGAAGTTTACATGTATTGAGTTAGTCTAATGTGTTGAGGACTGTGCAAAGTGCTTTGTTGTGTATTATCTCACTTAATCCCAAGGCATTTGTGAAGTTGGTACTACCATCAGTCTCATTTTACTGATGAAAAAAAAAAAATAGAGAGTTTTAAAACCTTGCCCAAAGTCATAGAATTGGTACCCAGTGGGACCAGGACTCATAGAGTCCTTTATGCAAAACCACCTTGGATACTATTAGGAGAAAGAGACATTTTACATTTCTTTATAAAAGGTCTTTTATATTTACTTTTATTTCTATGATTTCTCGAATCCTTCCTTTCTTTTTCCCCCCAGCTTTTTTGAGGTAGAATTGACGAATAAAAATTATACATATTTAAGTTGTCCAACTTGATGTTTTGATGCATAACTTGTGAAGGAATTACCACAAGCAAGCTAATTTACACCCATCACCTCAGACTGTAGCCATTTTCTCTTCCTTTTTTGTGATGAGAACGCTTGAGGTCTACCTGCTTAGCGAACTTCAAGTACATAATATAGTGTTGTTAACTATAGTCACGTTGCTGTACGTTAAATATTCGGAACGCATTCATCTTCTCAAAAATGAAAGTTTGTACCTTTTACCAACTTCATCCCATCTCCCCCACCCTCCAGCCCCTGACAACCACGATTCTACTCTCTACTTCTGTGAGTTTGAGTGATTATGTTAGATTCCACGGAGGAATGAAATCGAGCAGTGTTTGCCTTTCTATGTCGGGCTTATTTCACTTCACATCATGTCCTCCAGGTTCAGCCACGATGTTGCAAATGGCAGGATTTTCTGATTAAAATTCAGAATTTGCCCGAATTACATTCCATTGAACATATATGTATATCTACATTTCTGTCTATCTACCTATCTATGTCTATGTCTACTAATCTATATTTCAATCCATGGGTGTCAATAAATCTATATCCATATTTACACCTGCATTTACCAATATATCTAGACCTATGACTGTATCCCTACCAATGCCACATCTTTATTCATTTGTCCATTGACAGACATTCAGGTTGTTTCCATAACTTAGTTATTGTGAATAATGCTGCAATGAACACGAAGTGCAGATAGGTCTGAAAGATGCCAATTTCGTATTCTTTGTCTTTGTACCCAGAAGCAGGATGGATTAAATCATAAGGTAGCTCCATTTTTATTTTTTTAAGGAGACTTCATACTGTTTTCCACAACACTCGCAGTCTAGAAAGATTCCTTTTGTTTTATTGATGACTAGAGTTGGTGTATAGGAGGAATGCTTGCCGAATGAATGAACACATGCTATTACAATAGGGCCCAGCCTATCACGCTGCGTGAAGGAGGCTGGGCCCTCTGTCCTGACGAGGGTGTCTTCTGCTGGCCCACAGCTGTCAGCCGCCCCTCCTTGGCAGCCTTCTGTTGGTCTGTTCTGGCTGAGGCTCTGGCAGGGACGTCCTCCTCCCTGATGCTCTCCTCTTCATCTGAGATCGGCATCAGAACCTGCAGGGCCGCGGAGCAGCTCGTCAGCATCTGAGCTGGAAGACCCGGGTTTACTTTCTGTTCTGCCATTTTCCGACTTGGCGCTTTCAAACTCAGATTCTTCACTGCAGATAGATCCAATTTTAGAGATTTTGGTGAGGACAAAAAGAGACTGGGTGGGTATCAAAGTTCTAAACATCAACAGACATTATTTATTGTTAAAAGAGTAATGTTGCCTTTCCCTGTCCTGCCAGGACTGCCCCGTCACAACCCTCTGTGGCAGCTGTCTCCCCTCCTTTTCTCCACTTCCAGGTCCCTTGGCATATTGTTCCGGTCTCCTCCTCTCACCAATGATCTGAGTCATTCATCCTCAATACATATGTTTCCTGGGGTAAGAACCAAGGCTCTCAGCCAATTTCTTTTCTGGGCTTTGAGTAGCTGGTGTCTTACTTCTTTCTGGGATAATGAAATATCAGAATATGAAAATACTAGCAAGATGAAGAAATTGAGGCTCGGAGAGGTGGAATGACTTGTGTAAGTTCACAGAGTCAACTGAGGGTCCAGCACCCACTTCTGGGGCTTCCGGGTCGAGGATTAGGACTCTGTTCCCTTGGGTGCTATTTTCAGACTTCTTGTGCACCTTAAGCACTGACAGGAAATGGAAGAGTTTCCGTGCCTCCTCGGTCGGATTTTCCTGATCCTACAGGAAGCTCAGGTTGCCCTTTTGTATGCTCCCAGAGCACCCTACACAGCTTCTTAGTAGCACTTACATAACCGTAAGGGACTGGTGGATGACTGTTTTTCCTAATTGGCTTCAAGCTCCAAGAGTGCAGGGACTGGGTCTGTCCTGTTTACTGTTTATCCTACATTCTTGATTCGGTGCTTGTCACACTGGTTAGTAATATCCATAGGAATATGATAAGTGGCCAGTAACTATCTGAGAATGACTGGCCAACTGCGGAGGATGGACTGCACTGGAAGTCTTCCTGAGTCTTTTCTAGCTGGACCCATCAGGAAGTCCAAGACATGGGGTTGAGTGTCTGTGACCCCAGACACCATCAATTGCCCTCTCCCCTTTCCCACTGGGATGTGAAGATAGTAATTTTCTCAGGTAATTTTCTGATTTATGTCCTGTGTCCCCCACTTTGTCTGTTATCACTATTTCAGAGCCAACAAGTGACAAAAAAGTGGTTGGGTCATTAGATAACTTTGCAGTTTCCTTTTAATCACGAGATTCTATGTTTGTCCTTATCATTCATTCTTCATCTTTCATTAACTCAACAATTATTTATTGAGCACCTACCACGTTCTAGGCACTAGAAATACACTGGTGAACAAAAAAGGTGCAAACCAATGCCACATGGGGTTTACATTCTAGTGTAGGGACATGGACAATATGTCGTCACAAAAATCAGGTAGCAGCATGTGGTAGGGATGTGGGTTCTGAGAGAATGGGGGTGTTTTAATTTTGCAGCATTAGATGTCTGCAAGTCTCAGATATAAACTCTCAAGTGGGTGACCTGGACTCTGCCTTAGATGCGTCCTAGACCAGGGAAGGATGAAAATCCCACGAGGTGCTCCTTCCTTGTAGCCCATGTGACTCCTGCTGCTCCCTTGCACGGTGTTCACTTCCACTTAGACTGATCCAGGATTGCTGGGGCTGAGAGACACACAGCTGGAGATCACTGAGGATGAGACATCCGTTTCCAGGGAAGACTTCCCCACAGGCTCATCCAGTGTCAAGGTGATTAATACTTTTCACTAACAAATGAAAGTTCAGGAGTTCCAGGGAGTTCAGTCACCTTAATGCCATTAAAGCTATAAGTACTCGCTGAAGACATGGATGATTGGTGTTGAAATACCAGCCAAATGATCTGTAGAGGCTGTGGAAGATGACGGATCCCCTTGAGGGGTGACTCTGCTTCTGTATTGCCTGTGGAAGCCTCTGCACCTGCTTCTCCTATTCCAATTGTGTGCTATCTCCCAGGGTTCTCAGCCTTACCCTTGGTCACTTTTGAGGAAAAGATAGACTCGATTAAAACCATCGTTTAGAAGGAGGAGGAGAGCTTTGCCTAGGGTACCTTCATTCATTCCCAGTATTTGCCTCTGAATTCATTTTCTATTAATGTGGTGTCAAGAGCCATTCATTTCAGCCATTTTCCTTATTGTATTAATCCCGCATACCATTAGGGTCAACTTCTGCTCGTGGGATCCAGAATTTTTAGAATAGGGCACAGGCTCTTGTTTCAGGACAAACTCACAAAAGCAGCTACACTGATCAGGGAAATGCACCATCCCTGCTCTGGGGCTTGTCATGGGGCTTCAGAGGACCCATGCTGCTCCTTGGGGATTTGCAACTCTAGGATGGTGGAAAACAATCCAGGAAAATGCAGCAGTGCTGCATGCCTTTCATTTTTGAGCCTCCAGTGTTCAGAACTATCCTGTGTAAAATTACTATGTAGGTGTGAAATGCATTTGTCCATTTCTGGATTTGGCATGCCAGGAGGTCTGGGCTCTTGAGTGAGGTGGAGTAGGTGAGTGGAGCATGAAGACAGTTTGTGGAGGTGGGAACTTGCCTTCGAGGAAGAAATATCTCATGAAGAGCTTGATCCATGTACGTGATTTTGGTCCTGGGGGCGAGGGAGGGGTGAGGCTGGCTCTGAGTGGAATGTGATGCCTGTGGCTCTGCTCGCTGCCCAGATCAGACTCGAGTTTGCAGCCAGAGTTGCAGCTGGAGTTGCAACTGGAGTTGCAGCTGAGCTGGGGGAATGAGAAGAACTCCTGCAGGCTACATCATAACCACTCTCCATGCCACATCACGTTCCACGGGAGGGTCCCGGCAGCACTGTGCTGATTATCTCACCCATGGTGCCACAGACCACTTTTGAGTTTTGGCTGTTCCAGAGTGTGGGTGATGACCCCCGCGGGACACTCCTGTGTGCCTGAGCAGAGATGGCAGAGGCAGTGGGTGGCAGTGTGCCCAGAGAAGCCACCTGATTCCTGACTGGATTCTCATGAGTACATATAACTAGACCCCCAGAAATGCTGATGGGGATGGAGGCCTTTGTCAGAGGCTGAGATTTGCCACATTGGATGGCGTTGAGGATGGGGAGATTTTTATTGCTGCTCTTAACATAGCATCACTTGGACCCATAGATTGTAGACGTGAGTGTGTGGAGTGTGTGTGTGTGTGTGTGTGTGTGTGTGTGTGTGTGTGTGTGTGTGTATAGTGTGTGTTCCTCAAATTCCAGGATATGCAATTGGAACTCCAGAGACCCTTGGAGGCTTTCTCTGCTTCTCCGGTGCTGATTTAAAATATGGCTGGGGCTGCATGTCTGGATGACTTTCCACTTGGTTTCCCAGGAGGAAGAAAACAGCTCAGAGCACTTGTTAGTCCAAAGGTTTAAATGCACTTGAGGCAAGATAATTAAAGATCTCCAGGAGAGCACAGGGAAGAGTAATTGAGAGAAGCCGAGTGAAACATAATATGGGAAGAAAGGGAAAAGAAGAGCTATAACTCACAGAAGTTGGCTGGTCCCCATGCAGATGACAAAAGGGCCGAGCTGATAGTCAAAAACGGTGGGACATGTTGCAGCCAAAGGAAGTTTCGTTTGAACATTTGTCAGGGTGTCCAGACGGAGCGATCTGCTGAGTGAGGGGTATAGAAAGGGACGCGTATGACTCGTTAAGAATGAGCATCCCCCTGTTGCCTCCTGGGGTCTTTAAGAAAACACCTTTCTGATCTCGGCTGCTTCTAATCCTGACTGCCAGAACAAGCTGAATTTTTATCAGCAGAATTGACACCATGAAGATGGCACTGGCGTCCCGCTGTGTCAATGCTGTCCAGAGACATGATCAGCTAAAGGATTGAAATGGAATGCAGCCAGGAGGTCAATATCATTGGCATGGTGAGTGGGTGGGGACCGGCAGCTCACAGGGGGGCTCGGGGCCGAGTGTTGGGCTTCTCTTCCGTTTGCCAAGAGAAGTCAGTCGTTCAGAGGAGTCCAACACATGGCTCCTGCTTCCTCCTTCAAGGTGAAGACGTCAGCAGGCAGAACAGAGATGCAGTTTGCTGGAAATTCAGCACTGCTTCTGAATGAATGACTGGTCCACCGGAATTATCTTTTGGAGGGTGGGCCCTTTGTAGTACCAGCGTCCTCTCCAGTTAAGTGTTCTAGGACTCCGTCAGTATCAGAGTACCAGCTAGCACTGTGAAAAGCAACGTTTGGCTTCAGTGGATTTTTTTTTTTTTTTGTGAGATTTTCTCAACACATTTGCCCATTTCATGGCAGGTGATTTATGACCCCATGTACCCACACCGTGTTTGAATGTTCAGTAGCTTTTGATTAACAACGGTATGACCCCTATGCCCCCACCCTTCCTATTTGCTTGGTCTCACCCTGAGAGACTTTTTCTTCATTTCCCCAGATGAAAAAGTCCTCACAGGAAAAAGTTTTGCCAGTGTGGAAGAGAAGAAATAAAAAACGGTAGAAGCACTAAAAGGCATCAAAATGGACACATTCAAAAACTGTTTTGAGCCGTGGACAAGTGTCCCGAAAGGTTTATTGCATCAAATGGAGAGTGCCTTGAAGGTGACTGGCATTTAAACATGTAAGAATAAATATGCAATTTTGTGTAAATAAATTCCAGGTCTTGCTGTGGGGAGGAATCCTCCTCACATACTCGGACAATGCCTTTCGGCAGTTGAAGCACTAGAAGCTGTACCAAGCAGGCCTGTGTCAGATAACGAAATAAATCTAAAGCTGGCCACATGATGACTCCTTGTTGAAGAGCGATCATGTACTACCCAGCCCTGTCTACACTCTCATGAACATGATACTTCACTACTCTCTCTCTCCTGCAGCGTTATGTCATGGGTGCTGTGTGCCTGGGACTGAAGAGTTTCCCAGGATCTAGGACTTTCACTGCTAAAATGAAGAGAGACCCTCTCCAGCTGGTCTTGGAGAGCCATGTCAGGCGCACTTGTGCTGAGCACTTTGCTTGTTTTTTTCCTCGTGTATCGTCTCTACCATTTCTGAGGGAGACACTATTTGCACGTTTTTCCATTTTGTGCCTGAAGGTAGCCAGGCAAAAAGAGCTTAGCCAACTTGTCCAACAAAGCGCCAGTTGTTTTTGTATGGTGAGATTCCAAGTGAACTTCGCTGTTTTTCTATGTAGTATGTAGTGCTTGAAATTATTAAACGAACAAATGTCATGCAATAGTGTAAAAAACTCAATTAGTCATTTTTCTAGTGGAAAAGTAGGTAATTTACCAAAGGCATGTGCCAAGTCTAAAACACCACATTGATGGATTCTTTAGGTGATGCTCTTCCCAACACAGCAACAGGATTGGCCCAGAGAAGAAATTCCCTCATTAGAAGAACTTTCTACATCTTTGGGATGTTTCCAACTCACCCTGAACTGCCTTAGAATCTCCTATTCTGGGCCATTGCTTTGTTAGACTCTGGCATGGCCACATGGCTCTTTGAGCACTGGCTAGGCCACGTTTCCGGGCTTTGGCTCCCTCCCATGCCTTGGGGAGCTGAATCTCCACTGTCTCTCTTTCTCTCTCGACTTTACTTTCTAAAAAACCATATTGTCCAGTCTAAAAAGAAAAAAGAATCATCCTATTCTGAATTTTCTATAATGATGAATATTAGAATGAGTTTTCTATGTTTAACAGCTTCTCAACTGGGCCGAGGACTCTCTTTTGTAGCAAACAAATTTCTTTTCAGCTAAAAGCTGCCAGATATGAAACTCTTGGAATACTTAATTAGCACCCTGGGGCAAATGCTGAAAAAGTTCTGCTTCTCATGATTATGGGCGAATATGTAGGAACGCAGTGGAGGGCTTCTGAACTTCTCTATTTCATCACCAGGACTGTCCAGACCCTGCTGTTCTGAGCATCTGTCCAGTTCCAGCTGCTGCATCAGACAGAAAGTGCAACAGGAAGGGTCAGCCAAGCAACCCCACCAATGCGGAGAGGGGTAGGGGGGCTCTGAGCTCTGCTGGGCTGAAGTCTTCAAAATTGCTTAGGAAACAGCTCTCTTCTACACCGTCTAGGTCTTTCTTGAATGCTTCAAATTAATGGGACGCATGCTCATTATAAAGCAAATCTTGTTGGCTGTTTCCCCTTAGTCAGTCTGGAGCAGTTCAGAGGACTGGAAGTCTCCTTGCATGATTTAACCTCTCTAGCACACGTTCGTGGCACTGGTTTGTGAGAGGCACTTCACTGTGGTGACTGAGACTCTGGATTCAGACTGTCTGAATCTGAATGACCGCTCTGCCCTCTTTGAGCTATGTGACTTTGAGTAGCTCAGTTCACTCCCTACGTGCAAATGTTCTTATCCATAAAATGGGATAATAATCGTACCTACTTCACAGGATTGCTGTAAGGATTAAATAAGATCATGCACATGTACTATCTGCTTAAGAGTAAATGCTGGATACCTGCGTATAAGCCATGATTTAACAAGGGCGGAAAGGGATCATGAGAAAGCTTGGATTCACAGGCATGAGCTAAAGCTGCCATCCACAAGTTGTCAGGAAGGGAAACGCTGTCATGGTCTGAAGCTGCTGTCTGCAAGCAGAATTTCTCCTCTCTCCCTTGAGAAGATCGTAGTCCTGCTTTTAAAGCCTTCCACTGATAGAGTTAGAATTAACCAGCATCATCTCTCTCACTTAAAGTCAACGGATTAGAGACTTTACATCTGCAAAACCCCTTCACCGCAGCACCTAGATTAGTGTCCTGATGAATAACTGGGTGTTGTAGCCTCGCCAAAGTGACAGCCCCAAAAGCCTGTGATCATTTGTATTACTTTCCTGCGGTGGCTGCCACAAATTGCCACAAACTCAGTGGCTTAAAACAACAGAAATGTCTTCGTTCACCGTTCTTGAAGTCAGGAATCAGAAATTAGAATCACTGGGCTGAAATCAGGAGAGTTGGACCAGGTGTGGTGGCTCACACCTGTAATCCCAGCACTTGGGAGGTGGAGGCAAGAGGATTGCCTGATCCTAGGGATTCAAAACCAGCCTGGGCAATTTGGTGAGACCCCACCTCTACAATAAATAAAAAATTAGCTGGGTGTAGTGGCACGCACCTGTAGTTCCAGCTACTTGGAAGAATCACCTAAGCCCAGCAGGTCGAGGCTGCAGTGGCCATGAGCATGCTACTGCACTCCAGCCTGAATGACAGAGTGAGATTCCAACTCAAAAACAAACAAACAAACAAAACAAACACACACACAAAGAAATCAGGAGAGATGCACTGCCTCTGGAGACTGTAGGGGAGAATCTGTTCCTTGCTCTTCAAGTTGCTGGTGGCAACTAGCATTCCTTGGCTTGTGGTCGCATCATTGCAATCTCTACCTCTGTGGTCATATTGCTCTCTCCTTTGCTATGTGTGTCAAATCTCCCACTGCCTCTTTCTTATAAGGACCCCTGTGATTACACTTAAAGCCCATCCGGATAATCTTGGGTCAACCCCCCAATCTCAAGACCCTTAGTTTAATCACATCTGCAAAGACTCTTTCCACATAAGGTAACATTTAAGATTCCAAGGGTTAGAACCTAGTATCTTTGAGGACCATTATTCAGATTACTGCATCATCTCTTCATGTATTTTTGGAGGTTTCCTTTGCGCCAGTGATTTTGCCAAACTGGGAATGCAAAAAGAGGGCTGAGTCATGGTTCCTGCCTTCAAAGAGCTGATTGGTAACAAATGGAGAGTCTTTGGGAACACGAGTGCAAGTGCCCCGGGATGGTTCTCTGTGCTGTGGTGCAGGGTTTTAGAGGAAGCACAAGATCACGTCAACTGTAAAGATCTGGGAAGGTTTCATGGAGAAGGGAGCTCTGAAATGAGACCTTAAATGGCGAGATTGTCTAGAGCAGTCAATCTCAAACTCAAGCACGCTAAGAATCCCCTGGAAGAATTCTTAAATCAGACGCAACAGGCCTGACGCGGGACTTAAGAATGTGCATTTCTTTTTCTTTTTCTTTTTTTTTTTTTTTGAGTTGGAGTCTCACTCTGTCGCCTAGACTGGAGTGCAGTGGCCGCTTCCGGCCACCGCAGCCTCGACCTGCTGGGCTCCAGCGATCCTTCTGCCTCAGCCTTCCAAGTAGCTGAACTACAGGCGTGCGCTACCATGCCCAGCTGATTTTTTGATTTATTGTAGAGATGAGGTCTTGCTGCCCAGGCGGGTCTCGAACTTGCGGGCTCAGGCAATCCGCTCACCTCAGCCTCCCAAAGGCGTGGGATTACAGGCTGAGCCACCGAACCAGGCTAAGAATGCACATTTTCAACTGGTTCCTAGGTGCTGCTGATGCTGCTGGTTAGAAGACCCCATTTTGAGAACCCCTGTTTTGTACATACAAAGATGAGAGTGACAGAAGAGGAGCACTTTCCTTTCTCGAATTAACTTAGGTCACAACTTAGACATCACTTTCTCAGACAGACACTCCCACTTTAGGAGAGAAGAACATTTGTCACATTTACTCTGCTCCTGTTTTTACATGTGGTTTGTTACCAACTTCAAAGAGTGGTATCCGTCTGTCCCAGAGAATGTAAGTTCATGAGGGTGGAAACTTTACCTTTTGCTCACAGCCCTTAGAAAAATGCTTAGCACCTATTAGGTGCTCAGTAAAGATTTGTTCAGTGAAAAAAATGAATGCCCACTACTCTCGGGTAGCTTAAAGGTCTTTGACTCCTCTGACTTTGTTCCTTCGACACTAAACCAGTTACTTAATCCTAAAGAACAATTATGTAAATAGAATTAAATTGTTCAATTTGGCTTTTTTGAGAGGAGTTTTTAATTTTTTTCAGTAAAATGTTCAGTCCAACACAGACTATGCAGAACTGAAGATAACTTGGAGTTTTCTTAAGCAATGAAGAAATGCTCATAAAGTAATTAGGATGATTTGAACTCATTTAATTCTTAATATTTCCATTTTGGAATAAATATTTCATGCATTGCTCTTCCAGGAGGCAAAGAGCCAGGATATTTCAGCGATAATATGTGTATACAATTTCTTTTTTCTCCCACAGTAGCACATTTTGAGAGCTATCTCAATAGGTTATGACAAGTAGAACAGGAAAATATTATTTTAATTTCCCTGGGTCAATTATTAGAATTGCTGAAAAATATACTTAAATCATACTTTATCAGTGTGATCCACTCTGCGGACGAGAGCAGGTGAGAAAGAATTGGACTGGCTCATCGTAATTAGGTTTGTGCCCCAAATGCCAAAACAAATCAAACCCATTGGACACATCCGTCTTGCAGCTATGAGATATAACCATGAAAAGGGGAAATTGAGCTTGTCTAAATGTGGCTTGCTGCTATAAAGCAGGTGGTAAAATCTAAAGAAAATCTAAGGCAAAGTGCATCTTATGAGCTGTGCTCCTAAATTGTCCCTTCAGAAACAGATGTCACAATAATAAACAGTAATGAAAACTTGGAATGTGTAGAAGGACATTTTGAAAAACTAGACATTCATTTTAGTCATTGAATCTGATTTCACTATAGGGTCCTACTCTAGTTTCTCTCCTCCCAAGCGGGACCGAAGATGTGAAAACGGGGTTAGGTTAGGGGAAACAGGCTTTATGTGGAATGGTAGGGTAATCAACTCATCCCAGTTTGCCTGGGACTTTCCCAGCTTTAACCCTTACTATCTAGTGTCCCAGGAAACCTCTCTGTTCTAGGCCAACTCAGACAACTGGTCACCCTAAGAACAGGCTGCCTCTCTTACTGAGTCATGACACCCTGTTATTAAGTCCATTCAGCAGAGATCGAGTGGCTAGCTCCTTGTGTTGGTGAAGAAGTGATTGCTACTTGGGGTGGGTCAATCTCTAATGGACTTTAGAGGCTGCCTGGTCACAACTCTCTCATTTTATCCACAAATGACCCTCACCTATAGAAGCCAAATGAACTAGTCACATAAAACGGCGGTCACTCGAGAGAGTTCCTTTTTTATCTTTATTTTATTTATGTTTTAAATAAATTTTTCATTTTAAATATGTGGGGAACAATTCAGAGTTAGGTATACAAATGTTCATTATCTTAATTTTAAAACAAAGGTGGGTGAATTTGTGAGTACTTGATAGGCGATCTTCGTTATTGAAGATCTATTTGGCAAATATATCACTCCCTTGCCAAAGATGTACATTCACTGAGTTAATTGGTTTTTAAATCTCCAAAACTTTTATTTATTTATTTTCTTTTTGGTAAAAGGACTATTTTAACTGTGTGTGTGGGAGGGGTAGAAGGGTGGAGGGATAGGAGGAGGCCAGGAAGAGCAAATACCAATATCATGAGATAGGATTTTCCTGTTAAGTAATTAATTTATTTTTTAAAGATGTGGGGTACAATTCAGGATTAGGTACACAAGTGGTCATCATACAGGGAAATTGTGGACCTCTCTTTGATCCCCACTTTGCCTGGTTTGAGATCAGGTGCCCTTATGGATGCTGTGACTCCTCTCACCCCCCCCGCTGCCCACCCCAGCAGTATCCCGCTACTGCCAATCTCTTTCTGATAGTATTATGGTAAATGTTCAGGGTCTGCTTATGAGTGAGAACATGTGGTACTCAGTTCTTTGTTTCTGTGGTAGATCACTGAGTATGATCGACTCCAAATCCATCCGAGTTGCTGTGAACTCCATATGTTTGTCCTTCTTTGTGACTGTGTAATATTCCATTGTGTATATGTACCACATTTTTTAAAATCCAGTCCAGTTTTGATGGGCAGCACAGTTGGTTCCATGTGTTTACTACTGTGAATAGTGCTGCAATAAATGTGTGTGCAGGTATCTTTTTTGTAAAATGATTTGAGTTCCTCTGGGTATATTCCCGTAGGGGGATTGCTGGGTCATATGGAAGGTCAATTTCTAGTTCTTTTTTAATTTTTTGGAGTGGCGGGGGTTGGAGTCTCACTCTGCCACCCAGGCTGGGGTGCAGTGGCACACTCACAGCCACCCCAGGATTGACCTGCCGGGATCCGGGAATCTTTCCACCTTAGCCTTCTAAGTAGCCAGTACTAAAGGTGCATGCTACCATGCCTGGCTAATTTTTGATTTATTGTAGAGATGAGGTCTCGCCAAGTTGCCTGGGCTGGTCTTGAACCTGCAGGCTCAGGCAATCCACTTGCCTCAGTCTCCCAAAGTGCTGGGATTACAGCCTGAGTCACCAAAACCAGGAATTTCTAGTTCTTTCAGAAATCACCGCACTGTTTTCCAAAAAGTTTGCACTAATTTGCATTCCCATAGCAGTGTAGAAGCATTCCTTTTTCTCTATATCCTCACCAGCATCTGTTATTTTATTAATGATGACCATTCTTATTGGGCTCAGGTGATGTCTCAATGTGGTTTTGATTTACATTTTCTGATGATTAGTGAGTTTTTTGTGTGGCTATTGTGAATGAGATTGTGCTTTTAATTTGGGTCTCTGCCTGCTTGTTGTTGGTGTACAGCAATACAACTGTCTTTTGCACATTTATTTTGTACCCTGAGACTTTGCCAAAGTCCTTTATCAGTGTAAGCAGGTTTTTGACAGATTCTCTTGGGTTTTTGAGGTATAGGATCATATCATCAGCAAAGAAGGATAACTTGACTTTCTCTTTTCCTATTTGGATACCCCTGATTTCCTTCTCTTGTCTAATTGCCCTAGCTAGGACTTCCACCACAATGTTGAACAAGAGTGGGCAGTCTTGTCTTGTTCCAGTATTCAGGGGAAATGTTTCCAGTTTATGTCCATTTAGCAATATGTTAGCTGTGGGTTTGTCGTAGTTGGCACTTACTATTTTGAGATATGTTCCTTCTATGCCTAGGTGTTTGAGGGTTTCTATCAAGAAGGGATGTAGGATTTTATCAGAAGTTCCTTCTGCATCTAATGATATAATACTGTGGTTCTTGTTTTTACATCTGTTGATGTGTTTAATTACATTTATGGTCTTGCATATGTTGAACCAGCCCTGCATCCTGGGGATGAAGCCTACTTGGCCATGATGGATGATTTTTGAGATGTGTTGTTGGATCTGATTTGCTAGAATCTCGTAGAGAATTTTTGCATCTATGTCCATTAGCGATATTGGTCTGCAGTTTTCTTTTTTTTTTTTTTTTTCAGATCTTTACTCGGTTTGAATATCAGTGTGATGTTAGCTTCATAAAATGATTTGGGGATAATACCATCTTTCTCAATTGCCTGGAATACTTTCAACAGGGTAATATCAGCTCTTCCTTGTACATTTTGTACCATTCTGCTGGAAAACTGTCTGAACCAGGGCTATTTTTTGTAGATAGTTTTCTTATGATGGAATCAATTTCCCAGGTTGTTATTTGTCTATTTAGTGTCTCAACTTGGTCAGAAAGTCTTCCATTTTCTTCAGGTTTTCAAGTTTGTTTCCATACAAGTGCACATAGTAATCTCTGTATTTGGTTGGGGGTCAGTTATGATTTGATCTTTTGTATTTCTGATTGTGTTTATTCGTATTTTTCTCTCTTTTTCTTGGTGATCTGGCTAGGGGGCCACCAATATTTTTTACTCTTTCAAAAAACCAGCTTTCTGTTTTGTTGTTTTTTTCTGTGATATTTTTGTCTTCTATGTCCCGTATTTGGGCTTTTATTTTGGTGATCTGGAGTCTTCTGCTGAAGTTAGGGTTTTGGTGGTCTTGTCTGTCCCGCTCCCTTTGGTGATTTGTTAGGCTGTTAACTTATGATCTTTTCATTTTCTTGATGTGTGTTCATGGAGATATAATTCCCCTCTTTGAATTGCTTTCATGGCATCCCAGAAGTTTTGGTAAGATACTCCTTCATTTTCATTTGTTTCCAGGAATCTTTTAATCTTTCTCAGCATCATGCTATTTAGTGTCCATGTCTTTGAGGGTTTTGGGGAAATTTTTTTGGTGTTAATATTTATTTTTATTCCTCTGTGGTCTGAGAACAAGCATGGCAATATTTTGATTGTATGGAATTTTTTATGTTTGATTTATGGCCAAGGATGTGATCGGTCTTGGAGTACATTCCATATGGTGGTGAGTAGAATGTATAGTCTGTGGTTGTTGGATGGAATATTCTGCAGGTATCTAAGTCCACTTGGTCAAGATTCAAGTTGAGTGTTGGATCTCTTTGTTGATTTTTTGCCATGATGATCCATCTAGGGCTGTTAGGGGGGTATTTAAGTCCCCAACTATAATAGTGTTAGGGTCATTATCTTTATTTAAGTTTACTTAGTAGTTGCTTTCCAGCTGGTGCTCATGTTTTGGGTGTATATATGTTTTGGATGGATATTTATTTTTGATGGATTGAAAATTTTATCATTATGTAGTGATCTTTTGTATCTTTTTGAATTTTGATAGCTTAAATGTTGTTTTGTCTTACATTAAGATCGTGATTCCTGCCTTATTTTGTATTCAATTTGCCTGAAAACTCATTTTCCATCTTCTAACTTTGAGTCTGTGTGTGTCCCTTGTGGAGAGATGAGTTTCCTGGATGCAGCAAATTATTGGGTCATGGTTTTTTTATCCAGTTTGCCATTCTGTGTCTTTGCATTTAGTCTATTCACACTCAGGCTGATTATTGAGATGTGATTATTTATCCCCATCATGAGATTCTTACAAAGTTTTTTCTTTATTGTTTGTTTTCTTTTAGCTTTTGGGTTGAGGTATGTGTATGTTTTCAAGTTTCTTGTTGCGATGTATTCTCTGATGATTCTGTGTTCTGCTGTTCTCTTGGGAAGTATATGGTCATTCTTTTGTGTCTTTCTTCTGTGCTTAATAACTTTTTTTTGGGTTGGAGTCTCTCACTCTGTCACCCAGACTGGAGTGCAATGCCATATTCACAACCATCCCAGTGTCAAACTGCTGGGCTCAGGTGATCCTTCCACCTCAGCCTTCCAAGTAGTAGAACTACAGGTGTGAGCTAACATGCCTTGCTAATTTTTCAATTTATTATAGCAATGAAGTCTTGCCAAGTTGCCCAGGCTGTTCTTGAACATATGGGTTCAGGCTATCCCATCACCTTGGCCTCCCAAAGTGCTGGGATTGCAGGCTTAAGCCACTATGCCCAGCCATTAATACTTTTTAAAAGTGTCTCCTGTAGAGTTGATCTGGAACCTGCATAATCTCTTAGTGATTGGATGTCTGGGAAGGATATTAATTCTCCATTGCTGATGAAGCTGAGCTTTGTTGGATAGTAAATCCTTGCTGAAATTGTTTATCTTTTAGAATTCTGAATATTGGACTCCAGTTCCTTCTAGCTTGTAGTGTTTCTGCTGATAGGTCTGCTGCTATTCCGATTGGTTTTCCCTGGTAGACAGTCTGATCTATCTCACGTGATGATTTTAGGATTTTTTTCTTTTTTGTAGTGTTTTGGGGTTGGTCTTCTCATCTGATGTCTTGCAGGGGTTCTCAGTATCTCTTGTGCTTGGATGGTCACATCTCTGGTGAGACTGGGAATATTTCTTGGATAACCTCCTGGAATGCTTGTTCCAAGGTGTTTTCCATTTCCCTTTCTTCTTCTAGAATACCAGTCAGGTTTGGCTTCTTGATATAATCACATATCTCTTGTAGGCTTTGTTCTTTCTTTCTGTATTTTTTACAAATCATGTTAATTCCATGTTTTGGTCTTCAAGTTCTGAGATTCTTTCTTCTGCTTTCCATGCTTGTCATCTTGTTATTTATTTCCCAGATATAATTTTTTATGGCTAAAATCTCTGTTACAAATTCTTCCAGTTTGCACATTATCTTTCCCGAGTATTATTCACTCTTTCCATTCATTCCCCAATCCCCATTGTATTCTGGGGCCAGTTTTTGGAGACTTTCATTGTTTGGGTTCTGAGGTCTGATTTTCAGGAGTTTTCTCTTTGTTACACTGGGAAATACCTGTGTTCCTCCACTGGTTTTTTTCCTCATTTGTGACAGATCTCTTTAGTTTCATTATTCAGAGGCAGTGCGAAAGGCTTTCACTTGTGATGTTTGCTCAGCCCTCTATTCTTTCTTGATCAGGGCTCTGAATTTGTTCTATTTTGATACAGGACTATGAGTGGGAAGCTTTGCTGTCTCTTGTAGTTTTGAGAGTTGAATAAGGTGGAGGATGAGGAGCTAGGATTCAGAAACTACTTGCAAATCACAATGATCACTGATTGTGGTATGGCTTCCATGAGACCCATTCCCCACCACCACTCGATATGATGATGCAATGGGCATGTGTATGTACCACCTGAGTCAAGATACAGTAACAGTAATGAGGAGAATAGAGAAAAGTAGAATGAAATGAGATGGGCAAAATTTTTTAAAAATGAAAAAATAAAGAAACACAGAACAAGAGCAGAAACCAAAGCAAAAAACAATTACACACACACACACACATACACTAAAACAAACTGGAGTAACAACAAAGCAAAACAAAGAACAACAACAGCAAAAATCAGGAAAACCAAACACACATACATATGCCCTACCCTAAATGACAGGAGAAGAAAAAGAGAAAAAAAAGAAACTCAACTAGAACCCTCACACATATATTCACATTCACATTGAACTAGAAAAAGAGATGAACAAAGAAGCAAAAACAAGCAAACAAGAACTGAAAGATGAACTCATCCTTCACATACACACATAAACAGGAAACAAAAGAAGAAAGAAAGAGGAAAAAAATGGGTGGGGGGATGCAGATCAATCCCTCATATACATATTCATGCACAAGGGAAAAATATTTAAAAATTAGCAAACAAACAAACAAACAAACAACACCTGCCTTCTTGTGGCAGGTTCTGTATTTAGTTCCCTCTGTTGTCTTCTGCAGAGCTTTGGCCTCATTCACAATCTCCTCAGTGTCTGGCCCAGGGAAGGAGGAGGGGCAGGGGCTTCAATCCTCCCCTCTCACTTTAGTATGGTCAGGGGATCCCCTAAGGTGGGGAGGTGCCGTATTGCCACTTTCCCAGGCATTGGTTGGGGTGGAGGGGCACCCCAGTCAGGCTTATCCTGGAGTGGAGTCTTTCTATTGTGGCTGACGTCCAGGCTCCATGTGGGCTCACTCTTCTCAGTTGGGCCTCTACCTTTTGGGTTTGATGTTCAGAGGATTGCTGGGGAGGAGGGAGTTGCATCAGCCATGACTCCCCACTGATCTCTTTGGAGGTCTTTCTCATCCTTTCCAACCGCATCCTTTGTCTCATAACTGAATCAGGGTAAGGAATAGAACACCTGAGACTCAGCACTCATCCTGTCCCTCCAGAGTTTGTGCTTTTGGAATATTCCTTCTGAGTCATGATCAACCCCTGAGTAGTTAAGCAGTCAGTCACAGAGATAAGGTTGGGTCTGTCACTCTGTGGTGAGCAAGCCAGAGCACTTTCCTGCCCAGTTTTCTTTCTTTTTTTTGAAGGTGGAAAGATGCTTTACTGTTGTTATTATTAAGGAATAATTCATATATCATAAAACTCACCATTTCAAAGCTTACCATCCAGTGTCTCTTATCAATTTCCAAAGCTTTTGCAACCATCTCCACTACCTAATTCCAGAACATTTTTGAAATACAAAAATAACGCCTGTATTTCTTGGCAGTCACTCTTCATCCCTTCTTCCTGCAAAGCCTAGAAACCAGTTATCACCTTTCTTCTTCTAGAGGTTTATGTGTTTGGAAATTTCACGTATATGTAATGATACAGTATGTGATCTTTTGCATCTGGCTTATTTTATTTAGCATAATGTTCTCAAGGTTTATCTTTGCTGTAGTATATATCTGTACTCCATTCCTTTTTATGGTCAAATAATATTCCATTATGTGCTATACCACATTTTGTTCACCTATTTATCAGTTGATGGTTATCTGGGATGTTTTCACATTTTAACTATTATGAACAGTGCTGCCTTGAACATTTTTGCACGTTTCCCAGTGAGCATCTATATTATTCTCTTTTTATATATGTAGGAGTAGAATTCCTGCATTGTATGTCACCTTATGTATGGCCTTTTGCAAATGTGGCAAACTATTTTCCAAGTTCGGTGGCTGCACCATTATACTTTCTAACTAACAATGTATGAGAATTCCATTTCCTTGCAAACTCACCAATGCATGTTGCCTTTTTTTTTGGCCCTACTTGTGCACGTGTTATGATACTTTGTTTTAGATTTCCATTTTCCTAATGACAAATGACGTTGAACATCTTTGCATGTGCTTGTTGAACATTTGCATGTATCCTTTAGAGAACTGTCTACTAAAACTTTTTCCATCATTAAATTTGATTATTTGTTTTTCATAGCTTACTTGTAAGAATTATTTATATATCTTTGGATACGAACTCCTTGTCACATAGATGAGTTGCAAATATTTCTCCTAGCATGGGGATTATCTTTTAACTTCCTTGATAGTGTTCTTTGAAGCCGAAAATACTTTAATTTTATTTATTTATTTATTTATTTATTTATTTATTTATTTATTTATTTATTTATGTATTCAGAGTCTTGCTCTGTCACCCAGGCTTGAGTGCAGTGGCACTCACGGTCTCTGCAGCCTTGACTTGCTGGGCTTGAGTGGTCCTTCAACCTCAGTCTTCCAAGTAGCTGTCACTACAAGCAAGTGCCACCATGCCTTCCTGCCCAGTTTTCAAGATGGTGGCAGAGTGCCCATTTCATCTTCTCCAGTGGGGCTCTATCTCTGGCCTCCTTTGCTGTGCTCCCTCTGCAGCCCTTGCTACCAGAGTCCAGACAGGCGCTGCAGTGGAGAGGCAGAGCCTGGAGCCAGCAGTCAGTCCCAGCAGCTTCTTCTCAGGAAGGGCTTTGTTGATTTTAAAAAATGGCTAGCCAATCACAGTGCCTCAAGTCTGTAATCCCAGCACTTTGGGTGGCCAAGGTGAGAGGATTGCCTGAGCTCAGGGGTTCGAGCCAGCCTGGGCAATTTGTTGAGGCCTTATCTATACAATAAGTCAAAAAATAAGCTGGGAGTGATATCATGCACCTGTAGTTCCAGCCACTTGGAAGGCTGAGGCAGAAGGATGGTTTGAGCCCAGCAGGTCGAGGCTGTGATGGCAGTGAGCACTGTACTCCAGCCTGGGTGACAGAGTGAGATTCCAACTCAAAAAAAGTGGCATTTAGCTTCTGTGCCCTGGGAAGCACTAGGGACCAAGCAGAACAGCTGTCACTAAACCAGCAGAGCCCTGGCCACTGGTTCCTGAGTCCCTACTCAGTCAGCCACTCACACATCCACTTACTCACTGACACATACAAAAGTTTTCCATTCACTCACTCACTCTCTCACACTAGGACTTGCTAAGTCTGACTGGCTCTGTAGCCATCTTCCCGCCGTTCCCCAGTAGATTTTCTTTTCTTTTAGATTTAAATGCTTTCAAATTTAACATAATGTAATAGATACTTTTCATTTGAAACAGAAACCAAACTCCTTTTGTTCTAGAAGACAGACTCCTTCTTAAACTGTCACATATTTGTCTGTTTCCCCTTGTGGTTATGTGTGATATGTGGGTATGAGGAATCTCAGGCTGTGATCTCACACTAGTAGCCTCAGGTAGATAGAAAGGGTGGGTCTGGGTGAGTGAGTTGGTAGTCCCCCTGAACAGAGGGGGAGGCTTACTTCTTAGTTAGCCTACCATCCCAGCTAATGACCAATAAGCAACTGACGTTTTCGATTCAATCTTGTGTCCGCTCCAGAAAGAATAGAACAGTTCCTTGCGAAGTCAGTTTGTGTGATGGGGTGTAAAATACCCACCCAATATTAATTCTCCACCTTTTCTTTACCAGCGGGTTCCTCATTTTGGTTGAGGCCACAGCAGGAGCAGTTTAAAACATTCAATTTCTCAGCCCCTTTTGCACTTGGGTCGACATATAGCATATTTATGACCAAGTAGGTACAGACAGAAGTGCCCTTTCCTTCTCCCCATTGAAAAGAGGTAGCAACGCCTGGATGGGCAGTGGCTATATTATGAACACGAGGCAGCAAATATGAAGAAAAGGGCAAAGAAATCTTGCAATTTTAGTACCAACCCTGTTGAGCTGGCAAACTAACGCCTACTTCTAGGATTTTTGTTAAACGGGGTGACTTTGTTAAGCTTCTGTTAGTAGCCACAGTTGTAGGTTTTCTGTTTCTTGCAAGTAATTGCTTCATAACTGATCTGGAACAGCATGGTAGAGTGAAGAGAATAACACCATAGGGAGTCAGAGAACTGTTATAGGCTTCCTTGTTCTGCTTTTCCCCCAATCATGAGACCTTGGAAACTTGTTTTAAGATATTTCCTTTAAGTCAACTTTTCAGTTGCCACATTTGGTTGTGTGACACACAAAAGGATTCCTGTAAATACTGTTAAGGTTGTAAAATAGTATAAAAAGTACTGTACTGTCCTAATTCAGAGGGATAATCCAGGTGACTTTTTGAGGTTGATTTTAGGTCTAAGAGGTTTTATTCCAATTCTAAGTCATTTCTGAAACAGAGTTTGCTATTTCAAACAAAATCTGTGTGTGTGTGTGTGTGTGTGTGTGTGTGTATGTTCCAATGCCTATGCCAAACAATAGTAATCATGAAGATTCTTTAGTCTAAACCTGAGTTTATTTCCTTGCTACCCCTTGCCACATTTCCCTGGCAAAGACATTTGCCATCTCTGGGCTGCATTTGGTCCAGCTACAGCAATCCTATTACACATTGCGCCCCTCTATCCAAGGCTTGTGTTGAAACTGATAATATTGATGAATTGCCTTGAGCTTCATGGAGATCTGGGATATTACAACCTAAGGAAGGAAAGGTAATGCTTGTGTGACAAAGACACATCAATAATCAAATCTGTTGAGATTTTTTTCCCTTAAGCTTCCCTTGTGAATGGACCCCTAGTCCCCGATCTTCACATCCTTTAGCAACATGGAGCTGAAAAGTGATGAGTTGAAATAACTGTGCTTGGGGTCTCTCTGGTGTCACTGCTTTCACCCAGACATGGAGGCAAACATGATTTCGTGACTTCTTGGAGGTCATGAAATCCACCCACCCCTCAGAGATGACTGTAATGTCTTTTAGGAATCCAGGCTCCTACTCAGTAGAATTAACTCCAACCAGTGGGAAATCTCAACAGAGACAGTTTCTTCCTTGACATTGGACTAATGAAGAATGTGAGCTGAAGAACGCCATCGTTCAAGATGGTGATCCACACACTGCCAGTGACTGAGTGAAGCTTTGAAGATATTTGTTAGTGTCACTGTTTCATAGAAGAAAAAACCATGTTGCTTGCCATAGTCCTTCCAGATGAGAAACAAAATGACAAGGATAGTTCGATCGTATACTCCTATGAAGGGTCCTTCTTTACCATGGGCTCACCTTCCCACTCTCTCTGTCCACTTAATGTTGAGATTGTTCATGGGGGCAACTGGCTTCTCCTCTTGTCCTATCCCTCATGAGCTGGTTACAAAGCCTGTTGCTTAGTTACCTCTGAGTTCCTCTTTAGCATTCTAGGTGTACTTTGTCTCTTGTAGCTCATATCTGAAGGTAAGGTAATGGGAATAGCTAGGATAGTTACTTCAGAGTCAACTTTGCTTGGCGAGGTGGAAGAGAAAGAAATGTGTGCAAAGAAGAACTGCAAAACATTCTCTGGCATTATTGTGCTTCTAGTCGGGGCCTTAGAAGGGAACTTAGAATACAGGTCATTGTGTCTCTTGCCCCCAAGTGATGGAAACATTTGTCTAAATAAGGTTAGGTGTCTGGTCAAGTGCACACACCTCTAAAACGAAGCCATTATTGGGATAGAATGGGTGTTTTAGAGTGTCAAACTTTATAAAACTTTCTAATTTTTAAGTGTTTTCTTTACATTTTGTGTCATTCTGCTAAGCATATTTTAAGAATGGTGAGCCTAGACCTCTGTGAATCAAGCATATTATATTGTGCTGGAAGGCAATATTGATTACCCGATAAAAGTGCAGGCTTAAAACGTCATAACTGCCTGACTTTAATATCTGGTCTGCCTCTTTCTAGTTGTCTGTTTTTGGGTGAGATATGCAACCCATGTGGGCTACAATCTTAAAACAGGAAAAATAGCCTTTTACACTGGGGTAATTGTTAAGGGTTAAAATGAGATAATGTAAGAATAGAAGTAAACATAAACCTTGAAATTGAGCACAATAATTATATGTTATTGTGATGCATGTGTTTGTATGTGTGTGTATATGTTTGTATGTGTGTGGGGAGGTCTGGTTGACATGCCCATATACCCATAGAGCCTCACTAACATTTTATATTACTATTTGTTTTTTATAATCTATACATATGTTTATACATAGATTTATATAACAGTGAATGCGTGTTTGGAAACATTATTTCTATTTGTCATTGGGTAGGAAGTTGCCATGTGGAATACATTTCCAACTTTCCTTTAAATTGTCCTATATACATTTAAACTTTCATATTTTATCAACAGACTAGTTTCTTTTTTCAAAGTATAAATGTGCTGTATGCCCAAACCTTCATATATCCTGTAGCCCCAACAAAGTAAGCTCTACCTCTATCCACAGTTTGACACACTTTCAGTTTGTCCCGTACTCATGATTTTAATTTCGTCTCCTTCTGTCTATCCCTCTCCTACTAATTACATGCCATGATTTAGCCTCACTTAGTTCCCAAACACATCTGATTCTTGAACATCCCCATGCCTTTTCATGGAGTGGCTCCTCTACCTAGAACACCCTCCATCCTTTCCTTACTGAGAAACCCTTATCTTAAGATCCAGTTAGAATGCCATTCCCTATTTTCATGAACTGTCCTCCAGCAGATCTTATTGCTATACTTTTATAAAGATTCCTGTTTTATTAGATTGTGAATATTTGTTGCTGGAATTTCTCCTCCACTAGACTGAACTCATGTATCCACAATGACTAACACAGGAGCATAGTAGGTTTCTAGGACATATTTTTGTTGAATATTGGAATGATTGTATTCAGGACACAGAACACAATGTTTACCTTAAAACAGAGACAAATAATTTCTTCTGTCTTTAACAGATAATAGATATAATTCACTTTTATCTTATTGCTTAATAAATATTTCAGTATTTACTTTATTAAAGTAGACTCTAAAAGTACTCTCAGTAGAACTTTATGCAACAATGAAAATGTCTTTGCTGTCCAAGATGGCAGCCATCAGTCCCATGTGCCTCTTGAATATTTGAAATGTGGTTGGTGCGACTGAGGAACTAAATTTTTAATGTTTTTAAAATTTTAAATATGAATAAACATATTGATGTGTTCCTGTCATATTGGACAGTGAAGAACTATAGTACTTAAGAACATTCTCAGAGTTCATGTGTAGGCTCAAGGGCTATTTTGGTGAATCCTAGATTCAGGAAGTAGGTTGATTTCTTTAGCTCAAGGCACAAAACAAAACCCATCTGAGCTTACCAATTAACTACTTTTATTTATATGAAGTGTTAACTTACTTTGAGAAATTAATCTTGTATGCTTTGCTTCGTTAAACATTACATAGTAAGGACCAAACCAAGGAAGCAACATTTATGCTCATTCAAATAGTATCAACCTTTTCTTTTCTCCTCCAGGATTGGTTAAAAAATGTTTAGTTTCTATTTTGTTAATAGATTATTACTCTTAGTGCCATGGAGAGTAAACAGTAGATTCCAATTCTAAAGGGTACTACCTAATAGTACAGGACTCCAAGGTGCAATTTAATAAAGCATAGACTTAGTTATATTCTTTTATTCCATTGAGGTCCTACTGTATCTGAACCTACAAAGCAATAATTTTCTAAATTGCACCCTAGTGGCCTAAATGTTAATTCAGCTTCCAGAGATTTCTACTTTAAAGTCAAGGAGTATGTTCCACACTATTAAATCTGGTTCTATAACTTCTATTTCTTTTAAGCCTCTAGATTAAGAAATCACAACTTTCAAAATGAAACCACAAATTAATAGACGGAGGAGGAATCGCCCATGAATTGATGGACTGAATTGTAGGCTTGTGAGATTTCCTTTAGATGCTAAGCACTAATTCTGACTCAGTTTCTAGCAAGCTCCAAGCAAAGTATTGTGATCAATTTTGGTAATTAACTGTCTCGGGACGGTTAATATGCACTTCTTTATTCATTTTAGTTTCACTGGTCTATTTTTATTTTTACTGCCCCATGTTATAATGTGTTTGGTTTTGTAAACTGTATCTGATAGTTGCAAATTTCCCTTTCACTGTCTCAGACGTCAAAAGAAAATGTGTGGGTTTAAAAAAATATTTGGGCAGGGCTCGGTGGCTCAGCCTGTAATCCCACGCCTTTGGGAGGCTGAGGTGAGTGGATTGCCTGACCCGCCTGGGCAACTTGGCGAGACCTCATCTCTATCAACAAATCAAAAAAAAAAAAAAATTAGCCAGGCATGGTAGCGTGCGCCTGTAATTCCAGCTACTTGGAAGGCTGAGGCAGAAGGTCGAGGCTGCGGTGGCTGGGAGCAGCCACTGCACTCCAGTCTGGGTGACAGAGTGAGACTTCAACTCAAAATAATAATAATAATAATAATAATAATTTGGCTGCCAGCATTTGAAAATAAGAACAATTTGACTACTCAAACATCACACACCAAAAAACCCTTTCGTCCCTGTCTCAAGTAGAAATCCTTTCCTCCCTGATCCTGGTAGAATGGCAAGAGCAAGACAAGAGAGAAAGAAAAGGGAGGACTTCCAATTACTACTTGGAATAAAGCTTGGTTTCTTCCATTCCCTCTGTGCTTTTCGTCAGGTAGGACGGCTTGAGTCTCAATTCTGCACAGCGCAGGGGTCAGGTCCCTTCTCCCCTCCACCAGCCTGCGGTCAGGGAGTACCAGTCACCTGGTTAAAGGGAGCACAGACATGAGGACAGGGGAAAGATTAGGTGATACCAAAAAGAAAGAGGAGTGAAAGTGGAAGCAGCAAAGACCACAGGGAAAAGAGATAGAGAAAGAGATTAGAGATTAGAGATAGAGATAGAGAAGGGGGGTGGAGCTGGCATACTCAAATATCCATAGGTCAGGCGTGTAAAAAATATATCTGAATGCTTACCCTATTTTAAAACTACCTACATAAAAACTTATCTATATCTAACCTATACTGAATCTGTCTCACGATATCATTTTAATACCTCTCTGGGATTGGCAAATTAAAGGGGGCTTTCATTTCTCAGATGAAAAGTGTTTATTCTTTTCTCTCTAGGAAATGTCCCTAGAAGAATTAATGGTCTTAATTGGAACCCATCACCCGTGAACGCAGGATAACTAATCTCTACCTGAGGAAGGCCAAAAACTGATTTTTAAAAAAAGGCAGAGGCCGGGCTTGGTAACCCACACCTGTAATCCCAGCACTTTGGAAGGCGGAGGTGAGAGGATTGCCTGAGCCCAGGGGTTCAAGACCAGCCAGGGCAACTTGGTGAGACCTCGTCTCTATAATAAATCAAAAAATGAAGCCGGGCTTGGTGGCTCAGCCTGTAATCCCGCGCTTTGGGAGGCTGAGGTGAGTGGATTGCCTGAGCCCGTGGGTTCGAGACCTGCCTGGGCAACTTGGAGAGACCTCATCTCTACAATAAATCAAAAATTAGCCAGGTGTAGTAGTGCGTGCCTGTAGTTCCAGCTATTTGGAATGCTGAGGCTGGAGGAATGTCTGAGCCCGCAGGTCAAGACTGTGGTCACTGTGAGTGTGTCGCTGCACTCCAGTCTGGGTGACAGAGTTAGACTCTGACTCCTCCCCACCAAAAAAAGGCAGAATGGTATTCTCCTGTGAATGATATCAGTGGCATGGCAAGCCCCATCTGGTCCACTTAGAGGCCAGGCAAAGTCCCCCCAGATTGCAAATGACCTTTTGAAATTTGTTTGCAAGCCCTTTTCTTTTTTTTTTTTTTTTTTTT
>NW_007087202.1:0-1689 GCF_000164805.1 Carlito syrichta | reverse complement strand
GTCGCCCAGACTGGAGTGCAGAGGCTGCTCCCGGCCACCGCTGCCTCAACCTGCTGGGCTCCGGCGATCCTTCCACCTCAGCCTTCCAAGTAGCTGGAACTACAGGCGTGCGCTACCACATCCGGCTAATTTTCTTTTTATTTATTGTAGAGATGAGGTCTCACCAAGTTGCCTAGGTGGGTCTCGAGCCCCTGGGCTCAGTCAATCTACTCACCTCAGATTCCCAAGGCGTGGGATTACAAGCTAAACCACCAAGCCCGGCTTAACTTTTTGATTTATTGTAGAGATGAAGTCTCTCCAAGTTGCCCAGGCGGGTCTCGAACCTGCGGGCTCAGGCTGGAAGCTCTTTTCTTAAGGCATTCCAGCTTCTGTCAAAATGATGATACAACTGTCTTTCAAAAGACCACTAGGATTGCTAAATAGTAGAAAGGAGAGCTTCCTTGGTGCAAACCAAGAAGAGATCATCTCTGGCATGGATCTAAGTATTCTCTCTTTAAAGAGGGAAAGGGCAGTTAGGATTTTATGCCTTAGAGGATCTGTGTCATACAATAAAGTCTCACATATTCAGCAGGTTTGAGGGGAAAGGTATACATATTTGTGAGGGGAGCCAAACACATATGTAATTGGTAAATATATACAAAAGATACACCTCACTTGCCTGAGCCTGCGACCCGCCTGGGCAGTGAGACCTCATCTCTACAATAAATCAAAAATCAGCCGGCATGGTAGCGCATGCCTGTAATTCCGGCTACTCGAAGGCTGAGGCTGAAGGATCGCCGGAGCCCAGCGGGTCGAGGCTGTGGTGGCCGGGAGCGGGCCACTGCATTCCAGTCTGGGCGACAGAGTAAGACTACAACTCAAAAAAAAAAAAAAAAAAAAGATACACCTCATGTTTATCCTGTGGCAAGATTTTAGCACTAAAATGAGGTGGAATTGGGCTCTTTACATCAAATGGTGTACTATAGGACACAAGGACAGTTCATTCAGTCTCTAAAAATGACAAAACTTGCTTAAGGTTTGTGGTTGCTTATCAGGAAGGAGTGTTTATAAGGTTTATCTTCTGTCCAATCAGAGTTATCAGCTCTATGGACTAGATTGTAAATCAGAGTTAAGAAGAGTCACAATTGGCCTGATAGCTCCTATTGTTAGGGAGTTTAGCAAGGGTGTAATTTTTATTACAGTAGCAGGAATTTAGGGAATTTTCAAGACAGCTGAGCCCTGAAACCACAGCCTTTGGGTAACTTTTGTTTTCTCATCCTTAGAAGCCTACTTTAGTTGATAAAGGGATGTCTACTTTGGTCTCTCAGATCACATAACCCAGACAGCCCTAGCTGCCCTCATTATAAATGGACTCTCTTCTGAGATTAATAGGCTTGTTAAAACAAACAAAGAAACAACCGGGCTTGGTGACTCAGCCTGTAACCCCCCGGGCCTTTGGGAGGCTGAGGTGAGTGGATTGCCTGAGACCACGGATTCGAGACCGCCTGGGCAACTTGGCGTGACCTCATCTTTACAATAAATCAAAAATCAGCCGGACGTGGTAGCGCGTGCCTGTAGTTTCGGCTACTCGGAAGGCCGAGGTGGAAGGATCGCCGGAGCCCAGCAGGTCGAGGCTGCGGTGGCCGGGAGCGGCCACTGCACTCCAGTCTGGGCGACAGAGTGAGACTCCAACTCAAAAAAAAACCCAAC
>NW_007087201.1:9382-120688 GCF_000164805.1 Carlito syrichta | reverse complement strand
CGGGTGCAGTGACTCATGCCTATAATCCCAACACTTTGGGAGGCTGAGGTGAGAGGACTGTCAGAGCCCATAACTTCTCGACCAGCCTGGACAACTTGGCCAGACCTCATCTCTACAATAAACCAAAAAATTAGCTGGGCATGGTGGTGCGTGCCTGTAGTTCCAGCTACTTGGAAGGCTGAGGTGGAAGGATCACCTGAGCTCAATAGGTTGAGGCTGCAGTAGCTGTGAGTGTGCCACTGCACTCCAGCCTGGGCAACATAGTAAGAATCCAACTAAAAAAAACAAAATAAAACAAAAAACAAAACCAAATGAATGGTTTACTTTAAACATGCTTCCTCTTTCGGCATCTCTTTTCGCAAAACTCAACTAGATAAATGCTAGCAAAACCCCTGGCCTGTGGTAGGCATTTAGCAAATCTTCATGACCCTGCCATACCCTTTCCCTTTTTCTCCTCTTCATAGTTCTGGCTTTGTGCTTCTCCCAAGGCATAGTCTGTCTTGTATTATAATTACTTATTTAAATATATAATTATTTGTGTTATTATATTATCTGCCTCTTGTACACTTCCTCAGGGCAATAGTTACCTTGTGTATCCTAACCCTAGCCCCTAAACCTGCTGCATGAGAAGTTCTTAGGAAATTTTTAAAATATATAAATTGTCTAAAACCAACCCAGACCTAAGAATCAAAATTTCTGCCGGGTGCGGTGGCTCACGCCTGTAACACCAGCACTTTGAGAGGCAGAAGCAAGAGGACTGCCTGAGTTCAAGAGTTTGAGACAAGCCTGGGCAACTTGGTGAGACCCCGTCTCAACGATAAATCAGCCGGACATGGTGTGTGTGTGTCTGTAGTTCCAGCTACTTGGAAGGCTGAGGCAGTAGGATTGCCTGAGCCCAGAAGGTAGAGGCGGCAGTAGCCATGAGCATGCCACTGCACTCCAGTCTGGGTGACAGAGTGACACTCTGACACACACATACACAAATCAGAATTTCTAGAGGTAGAGCAGGAACATATATTTTTCAAAGATCCAGAAGGTTCTGAATCAGTCTATGAGTAGACTTCATATTTGAGAGTCAGTGACCTAGGGCAACTAATGATAAAGTGGGTGCACAATAAGCCATTCTTGAACTGACACTGACTGAATAATGGAAGATCAGGGCAAAAAACTAGGGTGAAGCCAAACTACAAAGGCACAAAAGGCCTTTCTCAAAGGCCTAAAAGGTCATACTGAATTGGTACAAGAGGTCAGACTGAAAAACAACTTCCAGCTTCAAAGCAATAATCCCTTGCCAAGAGCTTTATCTCAAAAACATTTCCATGTCCTTTCAGTAACTGCAGATATTAACATGCATTTTTTAAAAAGCAGAGATAGCGAAGAATAAGCTAAAGCCAAATTTTACTTATTCATTTTAAACATGTGTTCGTTAAGTATTGGGTAGTATATATGAAAGGACTTTAAAAACTGGAACAAAATACAATACTATTACTTGGACACTAATTTTGTTTTTGTCACATTACCACTGCAAAGTAAGCAAACAAAAAGCTCAAAATGTGATTTTTCTGTTAGGAAAGTTAAAAGGAATTCATGCTTTTAAATTGACAATGAACAAAAGAAATGATTAATTCAAATGCTTACACCTATCTCTTCTACTATGGACATTGTCATAGCAGTAGAAATTTTCATCCATACCTATACAAGTTAAAATCAAAACCAATACCATAAAGCTTCAATTTTAAAGTGAATCCTCCAATACTAAGTTCCCACCAAAATAGCACTGTCTTATTATTATTAATTTAATTAATGCTATTGGCAGAAGAGAACCTCTTACCCTCACCACCAGTCTTGTGTTTTGGAATTTATTTGATCATTTTCTGATTCCCTTAGAATCCTATTGCAGTTTGTTATCCAAGCAACCAGGGAAAAAATATTTAAACTACTCAGAGCTGTCATCATGATATATTTTCCAGGAGTTTAAATTCTTTCCTGGGCTGCACTACAGCTAATGGCAACGTGTCAGATTTATTTGAAATATATCCAAATCCTCAATATGTAGCAAGTAAACATTTACTTTTCAATAATTCCTCATCCCTATTCAGACTACCACTCAAGTCATCAAGATTTATAAGTTTTTTCCTCAAAATGCTACACCATTACTAAACACAATATCTCAAACACTGATGATAAAAAGAAAATTGACCAACTATGTAGACTCAAATGTTAGAAAGGGTTATCAAAGGATACTGCAGAAAATGTAAGTCTCTCTTTGAAGTATTTAAAAATTGAGTAAATTCTATCTTCCTGGGGTGTTTTAGGTTACTTTTTCAGTACACAGGGAAAAGAAATAGATAACCTGTCAAGAATGGCAACATTGTTAACATTTGATTAAAAACCCAATATTGGGCAACCCCTTCAAGTCCCCTTCCACTGTGGGAGCTTTTCTGTCCTCTTAATAAATCCTACTTTCTAAAAACAAACAAACAAACAAAAACCCAATATTGACAAGACTGAAGAAGAGGCACTCTTATACTCTGCTCATGGGAATATACATTGATACAATCTTTTTTGAAGAAAATTTGGCAATCTCCACCAATTTTTTAATATATACTACCCCTTGACACAGTGAGTTCACTGTTTAGAATTTATCCTTCCTAGTTCTTTGTGAACTTGGGGAAAAAAAGAATTTATCCTGTGGGTACACTTGCGATAGTATGCAAAGACACAAGGACACTTACTGCAGTATTATTTATATAGCAAACTTGACACAACCTATATGTCTATCCAATAATTGAATTACTAGATAAATTTTTTACAATAAAAATACTAAGTAGGCATTAAAAAGAAGAACTGCCTATAAGTGATAATACAGAAATATTTTAAGACACCAGTAAAAAAAAAAAAAAAAAAAAAAATATATATATATATATATACACACACACACACACACATACATAAAGACTATATAAAGAACACAGACAAATGCATTTGTATAAGCATAAACATTTTTTGGAAAATACAAAAAAAATATTAATAGATATTGATTCTGAGAAGTACAACTAAGAATAAAAAAGAAGAGAAAGACTTATTAAATGCTAAAATTTGTCATCCAGATATAATATTTAAAAGCATATGATAACCCTTTGGAGAACTATTTGGCAGTTTCTTATGAAGTTAAATATACATCTGTCCTATGACCCAGAAACTCCACTCGAAGAGAAATAAAAATATATGAGAGGGGACCCCCCAAAAAACAGAAGTTATTTATAAAAAATTGTGTATTTACTCTCATATGCTTAAACTTCAGTCACCTTTAAAGTACTCTCTGTTTGATGCAATACATCTACCAAAATGCTTTTTCCACTGCTCAGAACAATTTTTGAACTCATCAACTGTGTTGCCTTTTAATGCTTCTGTTGTTTTGTTTCACCTCTTCTACATCAGCAAAATGTTTCCCTTTGAGGACTTTTTTCACCGGACAAACAAAAAACAAGTTGCTCAGGGTGAGATTGGGTGAATAGGGAGGGAGGGGCATGGGGCTCATGCTGTTTCTGATCAAAAACTGCTAAACACTCAGTACAGTGTGGGCAGGTGCATTATCATAGTAAAAGAACCAGTCACCTGTTTGCCACAACTCAGGATGTTTCTTCTGCAAATCATGACACAATCTTTTCAAAACTTCCAGATACAAATTTCTGTTGACCGTTTGATCTGGAGGAACAAATTCCAAGTGTACTACAAAGGAGCCTGCCCTCCAAAAAGAGAGAATTCTGGTGTTTTTTGGGTCCCCCTCATATAACTGCAAATAGACTTGTACACAAATATTCATAGCAATCTTGCTGATATATCTCTAAAGAGGAAACAACCCAAATGTCCAACCACAGGATAATGGATAAACAACTGGTATATTTCAACAATAGAATATTACTTGGCAATAAAAAAGAACAAACTACTGATAACAAGAAAAACTTGGATTAATTTTATATTCTGCTGAAAGAAACTAGTCACAAAAGAATTCATAAATGCACTGTATGATTCCATTCATATAAAGTTCTACGATCAGCAAAATTAATCTACAATGAAAGAAATCAAACATCTTAGCCTGGTGGTGGTAGAGAGTAGGGAAAAAGTGTTTGAGAGAAGCCAGAGGACTGACTAGAAATAGGATGGAACTTTTGGGGATGATGAAAATGTTCTTTATCTTGTTTTGTCTGGCAGTTATCTGGATATACACAGTTGTCAAAAACAACTACCCATTTAAAGAGTACAATTCAATAGTTTTTAGCATATCCACAGAGTTGTGCAACTATTAATATAATCAATTTGAGAACGTTTTCATAACCTCAAAAAGAAATTCACCCTCCTATGTCTCCTAGTAACCACTGATTTATTTTCTGTCTCCATGGCTTTGCCTATTCTGGCATTTCATAAAAACTGAATCATATAATATATGAGTTTTTGTGACTGCCTTCTTCACTTAGCAAAATGTTTTCAAGGTTCATTTATATTGTAGCATATGTCAGTTCTTCATTCCTTTCATAGTCAAAGAATATTCCATAGTATAAATATGCCACATTTTGTTTATCTGTTCATCTGTTGGTGATAGACATCTGAGTTGTTTCCAGTGTTTTGGTTATTATGAATAATGCTACTATAAATATTAACGTACAAATTTTTGTAAGAATTGTACACTTTACTGTACAGAAATTATACCTGAATTTTAAGAATAAATATATATATGAAAAATCACATTGTTACTTAAAGCATGATTTCTGAGTGTTTCAGTGGATGGCAGAACAAAAGCATTCAATAATGGTAGACAAGCAGATTATAATAAAGACGTTTTTTCAGAGGAGAAAAAAGTTGCATGTTGATACAAAGAACCAAACTGAAATGTCATACTCATATCCTGATGAAGCAGAGGTTTCCTCTGAATGAGAAAGCCTTCTGAAAGGAGAATTTAAGTCATTGCCTCACACACAAACTACGATATAACTCTTTACGGCTTCAGTGACCATACCACAGAAATATTTATTATCATCCTGACTTTTCTATGTCCCATTAGCAACAAAATCAACACTGAAGTATGATCTAATTCTTTTGAGGGATAAAGAAAACAGTTTAGTCTATTTACCAAAGGCAAAAAATAGTTTTAAAAGAATGTCTGTGTAGCATTGAGTACAACATTTACATAGAGATATGATGCCTTGAAGCTGTCACACTAGGAAAAAAATGATTTTCCTTACAAATTAAAGAACATATTTTTCCTAAAATGGTTATAAATTATTTTTCAGGTTGTGATATGAACAAGGGTTTTATTTTTTTTTAAATAGTTAAGTGGATCCATCGTGGCTTCCTGTTAGAAAAAGTTGCAAAGAGAATACTAGAAATTACTGTGTTACTACTCTCTTTTGGGGACTCCACTATATATTTTACATACATATGTTTCCTAATTAAATCCACAGAACAGCCTTATAAGGTAGGTCCTAAGTTTGTCCCCATTTTACAGATAAGAAAACTAGGTTTAACTAGCTAAACTATGTACAGAAGAGAGGAACAGGCCTGGACCCAACCCAAGATTTCATTCATATGGAACATATACCTACAATTCATGCATATCCCTTACATATCCCTTTCCAGTCACCACCACTGTTCCTTAAAGTGCATCTGCACTGTTGTTGCCACTTTCTCACTTCGGAGTCTTTCTGAACACCATGTGCTTCCATGCAAAACATTTCACCACGATTGCTCCAGGACTACTAATGACTCTTTATCAGTCAAATTCTAAGGATACTTTTCACTCTTTATCTAACTTTTGTGGCCTGAATCTTCTTTTGAAACACTCTCCTCCCTTGGGTAACTGACCATTCCCTCTCATTATTCTTAAATGACTGTTCTTCTCTACCTACATTTATGTCCACTAAACCTAGGGTTTTCTCCTTGATTCTTTGTCCTGGATTTCTTTTTAACTCCATAATTTATATTTGACTATTTTCTAGTAAAAATTTTTATTTTTCTATCTGGAGAAACATCATTTTCATACTTCCCTTTAGTAATTTATTTATGGTTTCCTTTAGTCCTTTAGACATATTTAAAATAGCTAATTTGATTAAAGTCTTTGCCTAGTAAGTCTAATATTTTGGTTTCCTCAGGAATGGTTTCTTCCTCCCTCCCTCTTTTCCTTCCTTGAGTTTCACGATGTTGCTCACACTGGTCTTGAACTCCTGACCTCAAGCAATCCTCCCACATCAGCCTCCCAAATTACTGGAATTACTGGAATGAGCCACCATGTCTGGCCTCCTCAGGGATATTTTCTATTGACTGCTTTTTTCCCCCTGTATATAAGCCATACTTTCTTGTTTATCTATAAGTCTCCTACTTTTTGGTTGAAAACGGGACATTTTATATAATATAATGTGGCTACTCTAAAAATCAATTAGATTTCTCCTCTTTCCCAGAGTTTACTGTTGCTGCTGTTTGTTGTTGTTACTATTGTTTATTTAGTTCCAAACTAATTCTGTAAAGTCTGTATTCTTTGTCACATATGGTCACTAAATTTTCTTCTTAGCTTAATGGTTAGCTACTGACTAGACAGAGATTTCCTTAAATGCGTGAACTAAAAAATCTCTTGGTCTTTGCTGGAGCTCTGTGTGTTGTGATTCTCAGCTAGGCAGTTTACAACACCACCTTAGGTTTTATTTCCTGCTTGTGCAGAGGCCCAAAGTTAGCCAGAGGTGAGCTTAGGACCTCCTCAGGTCTTTCCTGAGCATGCACACAGCTCTAACCACATGCACAGTCTTATGCCCTTGGCCTTCTGGAGTCCCAGAAACATGTCAGATCTTTTCAAAGCCCCCCATGGACATCTCATTCCTTAGTTTTCCTTTTAAGTTTTTTGTTTATTTTGGTGTGTGTGTGTGTGTGTGTGTGTACGCGTGCACACACAAAACTGGCACGTCAAGTAGCTATTCTGTTAAACAGTTGTGGCTGATTATTTTTGACAAATGCCTCTAGGGAAAATACACTGCACTGGATGAATTTTCAGTCAGGTTAAAAAAAGACAAACCTTTCAAGCGAGGTTTACCAGGATACTGCCAGACAGGCCAAATGATGGTGATTCTCTGAGGATGGGGCTTGGAAAGAGCTCCAACTCTGTTTTGATTCTTTCAGTCCCGGCAAGGTTGCTAATTTTCACCATGATTGCAAGCTGTTGGTTTGCAAAGCTACTATGGAGCTGGGGAGAGGGGCCGGTACTAAGCCATGTGAAAATGCCACAAAGCTTGTTGTTCTTATGGAGATTCTGCTCTCTGTTGTTTTAAACAAACACCGCCCCCATTGTTAGATCTTTGGAAAATTTTCAAAGTTATAAAAAAAAAGTTGATCTTAATTTTTGCCAGTGTTCTTGGCACTTTAATGAAGAAGGAGATTTGGGGATGTGATTTTGCCACTTCCCACGGCATTGCTCTCATTCATCTCATTTTTAGATTTATTTAAAAGATAGTAGATTACTTAAAGCAGAAATAATAATAATAGTACATTGTGGGTTTATAATATGTTTAGAAGTAAAAATATGGCAACAATAACACAAAGGCTAGGAGAGGTAAATAAAAATATGCTGTTGTCACAGTCTTACATTATATGTAACCTATTTGACTGTGATAAGATGCAAGCTCTAAATCCTAGAGCAACCAATAAAAATGTTGAAAAGAAAAAAAATAAAATGCTAAAAAAACTGATTAATTTTAAAAATTCATTAAAAAGAGAAGAAAAGACAAGACAAAAAGAAAACGAACAGCAAGGTGGCATATCATATTGCAACTATCTGTGTGTTATGTATGCATGTAAATCTGTCTGCCTATCTCTCTCTTTCTTTGTCTCTCTCTCCACCTTATTTGTTTTGTTTTGTTTTTTTAGAGACAGAGTCTTACTCTGTTGCCCAAGCTGGTGTGCAGTGACACAACCATGGCTCACTTGCAGCCTCAACCTCCTGGGCTCAAGCAATCCTTCCTCCTCAGCCTCCCTCTACATCTATTTTCTCTACTAGATTATGAGCTTACCAAAATATGAATGACAAACAGAAATTAACCAAGGTTAATTGCTATAATGATTATACTGTTAGTTTTAACTTTTCTACTTTGTAATTTATAAGAATTTATAAAATTTTACTAAATTAATTAACTAATATAATAAGACAATATGGAAAAAAACACAAAAGCTACCTATCTTCACAAAAATAAAACACAGAATTTTAGTACCGAGTGTTATTTTAGAAACTCCATCGTACAAGTCTGCATTTTACAATTAAGAAACTAAGACTTAAAGCTATTAATGAACTGATAAAAAGTCACGGGCAACTCCCGCAGGTCCCCTCCTACTGTAGAGTTTTTCTATCCTCTTAATAAATCCTGCTTTCTCACGTTAAAAAAAAAAAAAAAGTCACATGACCAGTCAACATCAGAGCCACAGTAAAATTCTTATTTCATAACTTCTTGTCCAGTAGTTTCAAGAGAAAATAATTTCCATGCAACACCAACCATGTTTACAACTACATATAAATAATGTTTCAATTGATTTTTTTTTTTTTGAGTTGGCGTCTCACTCTGTCGCCCAGACTGGAGTGCAGTGGCCGCTCCCGGCCACCGCAGCCTTGGCCTGCTGGGCTCTGGCGATCCTTCCGCCTCAGCCTTCCAAGTAGCCGGAATTACAGGCATGCGCCATCACGCCCAGCTGATTTTTTGATTTATTGTAGAGATGAGGTATCGCTGCCCAGGTGGGTCTCGAACCCGCGGGCTCAGGCAATTCACTCACCTCAGCCTCCCAAAGGCGCGGGATTACAGGCTGAGCCACCGAGCCCAGCCAAGTGATTTTTATCTAGCAGGTCTAACAAGATCTCTATTTGAAAGCATCCTGTTAGTTAAGTTACATACCTATTTGAAAATAATCAAACTTTAAAAATATACATTCTTAGGCTAAACAAATTGGCCCATGCCTGTCATCCCAGCACTTTGAGAGGCCAAGGCGGAAGAACTGTTTGAGCCCAGGAGTTCAAGTCCCACCTAGGCAACATAGTGAGACCTCGTCTCTTAAAAAAAAAAAAAAAAAAAAAAATTTAACCAGGCATGGTAGTACACACCTGTAGACCCAGCTTCTTAGGAGGCTGAGGAACAAGGGTCATCTGAGCCCAGGAGGTCAAGGCTGTGGTGAGTTGTGATGATGTCATTGCACTCCATTCTCGGCAACAAAGTGAGACCCCCAACACACAAAAGAACAATTTTAATTTAAAAATGCATATATTATTGAATTTAGAGTTCTGATTAATTCAAATTCTCAATTAATCAAGACTAGTTAAGTGTACTGTACTTATAGAAAAAAATTCCACCTAAATAATCATCTAAACATCAGCTACCAAGTTCAGCTATTCAAATCAATGACTAAGTCATTCACATTTAGGACAAAATGATTTTAAAACGTAGGAAATCTGTATGTATTACCTGTAGCTCCCAATGGGTGTCCCTTTGAAATCAATCCACCACTAGGATTTATGACCCACTTTCCTCCATAAGTATTATCTCCTCTGTCAACCAGTGTTCCACCTTGTCCTATTGAAGGAAAAATAATATTCACACATGTTAAAAAAATTAGAATAGTATGCTTTTATAAAATGTCTCTATAGCCAATAATTTATCAGAGCAAACATTTCTTTTTTTAAAATTTTTAATTTTAAAGATGTGAGGTACAATTCAGGATTAAGTATACAAATGTTCATTATGCAGGTGTCCTTGTTGATGAGGTGTGTCCCCACCCCCCGGGAAGTTTTGCAAACATTTCTTAACAGTGCAAACTAACAAAAATTTGATATAAACGCTTCTAAAAGTTAAGTAATAAATACTTATATTTTCAGAACATTTCCTGCATGAAACAAAGTTCCTATTAGTTCCTTAGAGTTTTATGGCTTCCAAAATTGCTCCAAATATAATAGAGATTCAGAGAGCCAGAAGGAAAGAACTGAAATGACTATAATATTGTAACTAAAATAATTACACCAGCTTTAAAAATTCATAATTTTGTCAAAATGTATTCATTTCTCTCCACTTTCAACTGTGCTGCTATATGCTATATGAATAGTTTTAATTAACATGGAAAAACAGGGAGAAAAAGCACTTTTATTAAATGAAGAAAAATAGCTGAAAATACTGTTGCACCACAAAAGTAAGTTTTTAAAAATTACATATTTGGCAGCTTTAATGTTCCTGTCAATTTCCTGGTCATTCTTCCAGGTGATTAAGAAATAAATAAGCCGGACTCGGTGGCTCAGCCTGAAATCCCGCGCCTTTGGGAGGCTAAGGTGAGTGGATTGCCTGAGCCCGCGAGTTCGAGACCCACCTGGGCAGCGAGACCTCATCTCTACAATAAATGAAAAAAATCAGCCGGGCATTGTAGTGCATGCCTGTAATTCTGGCTACTTGGAAGGCTGAGGCAGAAGGATCGCCGGAGCCCAGCAGGTTGAGGCTGCGGGAGCGGCCACTGCACTCCAGTCTGGGGGACAGAGTGAGACTCCAACTCAAAATAAATAAATAAATAAATAAATAAAAATGCATGTATTGTACAAAAAATTCTTCCAAATAATATTTCTGAAAAAGTAGTAAGAGCTGGGTGCTCCAGATAATGACGATAACGGTGATACTGATGCTGTTAAAGGCAGCTAATAGCTTTTGAGCTCTCACCCTGTGTCAAGTCTTGCTCTAATTATTTTTCATATAGAGTCAGCATCTGTGGGTTCCACATCATGGATTCAACCAACCACAGATCAAAAATATTCAGACAGAAAAAAATTCTAAAAACCAAAACTTGAATTTGCTGTGTATCAAGTATTATGTTGAATCCATGAGAATGAATTAATGTGTAGGTACTGTATTAAGTAATCTAGAGATTATTTTAAGTATAAGGGAGGATATGCATAAGTTATATCCAAATACATGTGATTTTATATAAGAGACTGGAGCATACACTGAGCTTGGTATCTGCGGTAGGTCTTGGAACAAATCCTTCACAGATACCAAGGGGACAACGGTGTTTATATAATTTAACACTCAACCCTATGAAGTAGGTACTGTCATTCCCATTTTCCAGATAAGAAAACACACACAGAGATGTTAAGTAACCAGCCAAGGCAAGAGGAAAAGATTTAGGATTAATACTCAGACAGCCTGACTCCATACCCTGTGTTCTTAACCAATATACTACATTGCCTTTAAAAATAAGTTTCTGTGTTGGTAAAATGAAATACACCAATCACAGAGTTTTAAATGACTAACCCTGCTAATTCGGCTTTAAATCGAAGTTGGAGATAAAGAAAAACACTAGTTAAGGTATTTTCTCTTTTATTTTTTGGTATGTTTCTACCTTAGAACTGCTACATGGCTCTGGTAATAGGAGATAATCTATTTGCTATTGCTACTTTCAACTGCTAAATATTGCTTCTGCAGCAAGTAATAGCAGACTGAACAAAAGTTAGCCCCAAAAGTAAACAATTTATCACCGTTTTTCCCATAATATATACAACCTGTGAAGTATTAAAACATTCCAAGCCGGGCTCGGTGGCTCAGCCTGTAAACCCGCGCCTTTGGGAGGCTGAGGTGAGTGGATTGCCTGAGCCCGCGGGTTCGAGACCCGCCTGGGCAGCGAGACCTCATCTCTACAATAAATCAAAAAAATCACCCGGGCGTGGTAGCACATGCCTGTAATTCCGGCTACTTGGAAGGCTGAGGCAGAAGGATCGCCGGAGCCCAGTAGGTCGAGGCTGCGGTGGCCGGGAGCGGCCACTGCACTGCAGTCTGGGCGACAGAGTGAGACTCCAACTCAAAAAAAAAAACATTCCAGAGGGAAGCTACCTTGAACTCATCAACTAAAAAAAATTCAGAGACAAAAATACTACAAATAACCATCCTCACCTTGCACAGATAGGAAAAGTCATGTATACACGCTTTTGGAAAATACTTATTATCCCTATTATGTGCCAAAAACTAACCTGGAAACTTGAGTACTTGAAGAAAGAGGCCAATGTGGCTGCAGCAGAGTAGAAGATTCAGAGAGAAGTAAGAGAAGTCGGAGAGATGGGAGTGGGGAGTTGAGAGTAAGGAGGGCAGATCACATTTAGCTTATATTTCTGCAAGAGATGAGAAACTCCTGGGTTTTGAACGAATTACACTGATCTGCTTTACATTCTAGCTTCAGTCTAGAGAAGAGATCGTAAGGAGATGAGGCACAAGTGGGGGACCAGCTACGAGACTACTACAAAAATCTAAATGAGAAAAAACAAGCTGGTAGTGCCAAAAAATGGTGTGATGTGGTCAGGCTCTGGATTTATTCTGAAGGTACAGTCTATAGCCAACAGGACTTAGAGATAGATTCAATGAAGATTGTGAAAAAAAGAAAGGAATCAAACGTGATTCTCTGGCTTTCAGTTTAAGCAATGAGAAGATAGGGAAGACTGAGGGAGGAGAAAGTTTCGGAAATATCAGGAGCTCAGTTTTGGACTTAGGTTTCAGATGCTTGTGAGACATCCAAAGAAACCCCTACAAAGCAGGCAGCTACATACGTGAGTTTAGAGATTAAGGAAGCAGTTCAAGCTGGGGGCATGAGTTTGAAAGTCATCATTATATATATGTTTATATATGTAATAGTTAACCTTGAGACTGGGTTCCAGTTCTGCTAAGGCAGTAAGTATTCACTACAGTTCATCTTTTCCACCGATTACGACTGAAAACACTGGATAAAATTTTTTAAAAAAACAACTACCTGAAAACTTTGAAAAGTAAATAAAAGCAGGGGGATCACAGATCAAGGCAAAATGTGAGGTCACTGCATAAGGGTGAGTTTTTTGTCTTTTTTTAGGTTCTCTCTCTTAACAGCTTTACCCCAAGTTTGAACACAGTCCTGGAGTAGCATGGCAGCACATTTAGCTAAAACTCTGAGAGAATCCCCATCTTTCTTACCAAAGGAACCAGGAAAACAAATCCCTGCAGGCTGGAGAGTAAGAAAAGTCCACAGTTGAGAGAACCAGAAAGGGGGATTCCCTTATTCTGTGTCAGTCTCAGGCTCACTCTTAAGCTAAAGCATGCACTTATAGAACTGAACAAAGTCTGTAGTCACCACCCACAGAAAGCAAGACTGAACTTGCTGAAACAAATTGGCTTGACTGCTTACTAAAACAAAGACATCAACATTCTCCTGAAGATCTACATAACGTAACATTCACCCTTCCAGGATACAATCCAAAATTAGTGAATATATACAGAATCAGAAAAATGGAACCAATACTCTCAAGGTGAAAGATAACCAAGAGATGCAAAAATCAAGAATGCTCAGATTATGGAATTATCAAAGACTTTAAAACAGCTATTAGAACTACAAGATAAAGAAAGCCATTCTAGAAATGAACTAAAAGATACAAATTCTCAGCAGAGAAATAGAAATCATCAAATAAACTAAATGGTAATTTTAGAACTGAAAATATAATATTTGAAATAAAAAACTCACTAGAATAGCTCAAAAGTAAAAGGAGGATGAAGGAAGAGTCAGTGAATTTAAAGAGGCAGCAATATAAATGATCTGATCTGAAGAACAGAGAGAAAAGAGATTAAAAATGGAACGGTTTCAGGTATCTTTGGGACAATATTTTTTTAAAATCTCATATGTGCATCATCAAAATCCTAGAATGCAAGGAGAAAAAAATTAAGGGAGAAAAGATGTTTAAAGAAATGATTAGTTATGGGATTTTAAGATTATCATATGAAAAGGGTTTAAAGGCAATCATTGATTAAGTTTTCATGGATTAAGGTTTCTGGTGGGTGGGGGACGCCCCTCCCACATCTGACTTTGTGTATGAAAGACCCGTTGTAATTCCCAATAACACACATCACTTCTGCACTAAAAAAAAATAAATGACTGAAAACTTCCCAAATTTAGTGAAATACATGTATTTATATACTTAAGAAGCTCAGAAAATCCCAAACAGAATAACTTAAAAGAGAACCATGCTCAGACATAGCACAATCAAACTGCTAAAAATCTTGAAAATAGCTAGAGAAAAATGACCCATCACATACAGGGTAACAACAATTTTACTGACCACAAACTCATTAAAAAAACCATGGAGGAGGCCGGCTCAGCCTATAATACCAGCACTTTGGGAGGCCAAGGCGAGAGGATTGCCTGAGTCTGGGGGTTTAAGACCAGCCTGGGCAACTTGGTGAGACCGCATCTTTAAAGTAATCACAAAAACTAGCCACGTGTGGTGGCATGTGTCTGTGATTCCAGCTACTTGGAAGGCTGAGGTGGAAGGATCGCCTAAGCCCAGCAGGTTGAGGCTGCGGTGGCCATGAGCATGCCACTGCACTCCAGGCTGGACGACAAAGTGAGACCTCAATTCAAAAACGAAAACAAAACATGAAGCCCAGAAGACTGAAACAACATGCTTTTAAAAACCTGTCAACCCAAAACTCTACATCCCACACAAATTTCCTTTAGGAATTCAGGTTAAGTAAAGATATTCTCAGTTGAAGGAAAACTAAGAGAATTTATCTCCTGCTTTATAAGAAATGCTAAAAAGAAGTTCTTTTTTTTTTGAGTTGGAGTCTCACTCTGTCCCCCAGACTGGAGTGCAGTGGCTGCTCCCGGCCACCGCAGCCTTGACCGGCTGGGCTCCGGCGATCCTTCCGCCTCAGCCTTCCAAGTAGCCGGAATTACAGGCATGCGCTACCACACTCGGCTGATTTTTTATTTATTGTAGAGATGAGGTCTCGCTGCCCAGGCGGGTCTCGAACCCTCAGGCTCAGGCAATCCACTCACCTCAGCCTCCCAAAGGCACGGGATTACAGGCTGAGCCACCGAGCCCGGCTTAAAAAGAAGTTCTTTAGGGGAACCCCTTCAGGTCCCCTCCCACTGTGGGAGCTTTTCTGCCCTCTCAATAAATCCTGCTTTAAAAAAAAAAAAAGTTATTTAGGTTGAAGGACATGATTACAAAAAAAAACTTAGGTGTTCAAGAATAAAGAGAGAACAATAAAAATGCTAATATCTGGATAAACATAAAATACTTTTTCCCTCTTAATATCTTTAAAATTATATGTGACTGGGTTTTTCCCCCATGGCACGTAAGGGACAACTGACTGTGTGACTGTTGAAAGTATAACACCGTATGTTGGGATTTAGAAAAAGAGGAGATGGTTAAGTATGCATGCCATAACCCTTACTGTAGTGGTTCTCAACTAGAAGAGATTTTGTCCCCCAGAGGACATTTGGCAATGTTTAGAGACATTTTTGGTCACAACTTTGGGGGGAGGTGTTACTGGCATTTAGTAGATAAGAGGCCATGAATATTGCTGAATATTCTACAATGTACAAGCTCTAGCCCAAGAATAATAGAGCTAAAATATCAACAGTGTCAAGGTTGAGAAACCCTACCCTATAGCAACCACTGGAGGAAAAAGAGAAGCCAAAACAAAAAGATATAACTGGTATACCAAAAATACTAAATAATAAAGAAGAAGGCAGGAGAAGAGGAATAAAAATCAGAGAGAACAAACTGAAAACAGATAATAAAACAGTCAACCTAAATTCTACTATATCAATAATTACATTAAATGTTAGCGTTCTAAATTGACACTGTCAACAGAAACATAATGCCACATAGGTACTTTAAAATTTTCTAGTACACATTTTATTTAATATATATCTAAAGTATTTTCATTTCAACATGCAATCAGTATAAAAATTATTAGTGAAATACTTTACATTCTATTTCTCCCATAAGTCTCCAAAATCCCTTGGACACATCAATTTGGACTAGCAACATTTCAAGGACTCAATAATCATGTATAGCTAGTGGCTACTGTATTAGCACAAGTTTAAACACTCTAGTAAAAAGGCAGAAATTGACAAAGTGAATAAAAACCAATTTACTACTGCTTAAATGCTGCCTATGAGAGATATACTTTAAATAAATAATATTAATAGATTGAAAGCAAATGAATAAAAGTAAATACATCATTCAGAGAATAAGCATACATACTATATATACACACACATGAGTATATATATTTATGAACTGAATGACAATAACAATGAAACATCAAAATTTGCAAATAAATACTGCTCAAAGGAAACATATCACTTTAAATGCTTACATGAAAAAAGATCTAAAATAAAATACCTTAAGGCTGTATCATAAGAAATTAAAACAGAAAATAAAATAAACCCAAAGTATGTTAAAGAAAGCAAATAATAAAGATAGAGCAAAAAAACCCAATGAAAATGACTAAAGTGCTTTTTATAAAGCTCACTAAAATTGACAAGCCTCTAGCTAAAAAGCTCAAGAAAAAAAAGGAGAAAGAACACAAATAATCACCAATAACAAGAATTTTTAAAAAGTTATCATCATAGATCCCATGGACATTAAAAGAATAACAAGAGAATACTTTGAACAACTTAAGCCAAAAAATTTGACAACTTAAAGAAATGGAAGCATTTCTTGAAAAATATAGCTTACCAAAATTGATAGACACAAAAGGAAACAAAAAACCAACCAGCACTATATGCATTAACAAATTTTATTTTGTTATCAAAAACTTTCCCAAAAAGAAAACTAAAGGCCCCTTGGTAACACTAGTAAATTCTATGAAACATTCAAGGAAAAACAAACACTAATCTCACACAAACTTTTTCAGAAAACAAAGAATGAGAGACCATTGCCCAATCTTTTTTATGAGACCAATATAACTCTAATACCAAAACCTGAAAAAGAAGAAAATTATAAATATCCCTCATGAATATATAAGCAAAAATCATTAATAAAATGCTAACAAATTGAATCCAACAATATATAAAAAGGAAAATACATCATGACCATGTAGGGCGAATCCCAGAGATACAAGATTGGTTTAATATTCAAAATCAATCAATATGATTCATCATGTCAATGGAATAAAAGAAAAAAAACCATGCTATCATTTTAATAGATGCAGAAGAATTTAACAAAAAGTCAATACCTCTTCATAAAAAAAGAATGAGACCTCTCAGCCAACTAGCAATAGTAAAGAATTTTCTCAACATGATAAATGACATCAATAAAAAGCTTACAGCTAACATCATACTTAATGGTGTGCATCTCTCAAGATCACAAATAAGGCAATGATGCCCACTTTCACAACTTCTATTTAATACTGTACACACACAGAGATCACAGCCATTGCAATACAGAATAAATAAATAAATAAAAAGCAAAACATCAGAAAGAAAGAAGTAAAAATGTCCTTAATGACAGATAATATGACTGTTCATTTAGAAAATCCCTCATAATCTTTAAGACAACTATTACAATTAATACATGAATTTAGCAAAATCATTAAAGACATTTGGAATCAATTTTATTCTGCTAAAACTGAGGCAGGTCTGTAAAAAAAAATTATTCTTATATACTGTAAGCAAACAATTGGCAAATGTTTAAAAAATTTTATGACCAAAAGTACAAAATATCTAAGAATAAACCTAACAAAAAATATCTAATACCTGTAATGAAAACTACAAAACATTTTGACGGAAGTTAAAGAATTAAATAAACAGCAACATATTCCATCTAATGGAGTGAAAGTTTCAGCCTTGTTAAGATGGCAATTCTCTCTGAATGAATCTATAGATTCAATGAAATCCCAGTGGAAATTTCAGCAGAATTTTTTTTTTTAGAAATTAAAAACATGATTCTAAAACATATATGGAGAAACAAAGAACCTAAGATGACTAAAATAATTTTTTAAAACAACAAAGTTGGAGAACTTACTCTATCTCATTTCAAGACTTACCATACAGTATAATATACTATAGTATAATAAGATAGTACTCAAGATAATTTGATATTGTTGAAAAGACAGAAATGTAGATGAATGGAAAAGAAAAGAAAATCCAAAACTGGACCCTCATGTATATCTGGGCAATTGATTTTTGACAAAGTTGCCAGGGCAATTCAATGAGGAGAAAAAAGTCTTTTCAACAAATGGTGTTAGGTATATGTATGAAAAAAATTAACATTGACCTTTATCTTACACCAGACACAAAAACTGACTCAAAATGGACCACATACTTCAATGTAAAACCTAAAACTACAGAACTTATAGAACAAAAATAGAAAATCTTTAGGACCCTGAGGTAGACAAAGGTTTCTTAAAATACAAAAAGCAAGAATCATTTTTAAAAATTGATGAACTATACTTCATCAAAACGTAAAATTTTGTTGAAAGGATCTGAAATCTGATACTTTTTGAGCAGTGACATGACACCACAAGTAGAAAATTCCACACCTGACCTCATGTGATGGGTCACAGTCACAACACAGGCACATAACACATGGTTTATTCAGCATTGCCAAGAGGAAAAAGACCCTCACAGCCCCCTTCAGCTGTGATATATATTTTCCATGCCTGTCCATATTTCCCCACTCAAGTACACCCACAAAATGTAATAAAATGGCACATGCGCAGGCTGGATGCACCAGCAGTAGATGCTCACGTGTGTAGTGGCTCATGCCTGTAATTCCAGCACTTTGGGAAGTGGAGGAAAGAGGATTGTCTGATTCAGGGTTCGAGACCAGCCTGGGAAACTTGGTGAGACCTCGTCTCCACAATAAATCAAAAAATTAGCCAGACATGGTGGTGTGTGCCTGTAGTTCCAGCTACTTGGAAGGCTGAGGCATAAGGATCACCTGAACCCAGAGAGTTGAGGTTGTGGAAGCCATGATCATGCTATTGCACTCTAGCCTGGGCAAAAGGTTAAGACTCCAACTCAAAAGAAAAGAAAAGAAAAGAAAAGAAGTATTTATGTTTATCTGTAACAGCATAGAAACTGGACAGCAGTATAAATGTGAAACGTCTTACAGAAGAATATGGTGTTGAGATGACTACCATATATGAACTGAAGAAATAGAAGAATAAACTAAAGTCCTATGCTGAAAGTGATGAATATAAGTTAATGAAAAACAGAAAAACACTGAATAAAGCTAAAAATGAGGCTCTCAAATACGTATTGAAAGATGGATCCATCAGCTTTACAGTGAACACATGCCACTTAATGGTATGCTGATCATGAAACATGCAAAGATCTATCGTGATGAACTGAAAATTAAAGAGAAAGAGATGACATTAATTTAAAAATCTGAAATCTAAAACACTTCTTGTCTCAGGTATTTTGGATAAAAAATATTCAACCTGTATTCATAAAACAAAAAGGCAAGTCACAGACTAGAAGAAAAATATTTACAACATACATGTATCAGATAACTGACTTGTATGCAGAACATATATATAAACTCCTATAACCCAACAAAGACAGATAGCCAAGTAATCAATGGGCAAAAATCTGAACAGACACTTTACAAAAGAAGATATATGAATAACCAACAAGTACTTGGATGTACAACATCATTAGTCATCAGGGAATCCAAATTAAAATTAAAATACGATACCACTATATATTCTTTAGAAGGCTGAAATTTTAAAAATTGACCATATCAAGTGTTAGCAAGGACATAGAGCATCTAAAACTCTCATACATTGTTACTAGCAACCACTTTAGAAACTGAAAAAAGAAGCTTCCAGATCCTACCAACTAGTTTTTCCATTTTCCTTTCTGCAAATCTTTTCGAACATAATTTGAAATATTTGGAATTACATATGTAATTTTATATCTTTTTTTAAACTTAACAGTACATTATAAGTACCCTTGATTTACATAATACAAATTATTTGGACACTCTGTTATGTTACTGTTGGTTTTGTCCAAGGCTACATGTTCTAAAAAGTTCAGTACCAAAATAGCTCACATTCACTTTGCACAGTGTGGTAGAACCAACATGGAAGGAAAGGAAATTAGTGAATTATTTTGTCTAATGGTGAAAGTGAAGCTTTCTCAGTGAAATTTACCCAATTAATCTGCCCTCTTCAAATGTATTACCTTCTGGACAGAGTCCCAGTGCTTCATAAGTAAGCAGTTCATTGACAGAGAAGCAATCGTGAAGTTCTATTACATCAATATCACTTGGTCTCAGGCCAGATTTCTCATAGCATTTTCTGGCAGCTTCTTTACTCATATCAAAGCCAACCTAAAGCCAACACCATATATAAATAAATTAAGGGTATGAAAACTGGGCCTTTTGGGCAAAAATTTTAAGAGATTCAAATATGCATAACCTTAATAGCTGTTTCTATGTTACACAGAAAGTCCAAATAAAATAATATCTAGGTGTAAAAATGTATTTATTCAATTTTGTACTAAAAAGAAAAGCATTTTAAATAAAAAATATATAAAAGACTTTCCCAAACCAAATCTTGTGCTAAATTATAAAACCTCTACCAAACAGCCGGGCACGGTGGCTCACACCTGTAATCCCAGCACTTTGGGAGGTGGAGGCAAGAGGATTGCCAGAGCCTACGGGTTCGAGACCAGCGTGGGCAACATGGAGAGCCAGCATCTCTACAATAAATTTTTTTTTTTAATTAGCTGGGCGTGGTGGCACATGCCTTTACTTCCAGTTACCTGGAAGGCTGAGCAGAAGGATCGACTGAGCCCAGCAGGTTGAGGCTGCGGTGGCTGTGAGCATGCCACTGCACTGCAGCCTGGGTGATAGAGTGAAACTCTAACTCAAAAAAAAAGCCTCTGCCAAACTACAATGTGTAGTTGTGGTAAATAAGTTGAAAAGATTTATTGACAGATTATCAGTTAGATACACTACTAAAAAAATATGAGGGAATTGCTATACAAGAATACACAAACTTCATTTAGAAGATCATATATATAGAATTCAAACCATTTTTCCAAAGTCTATGATCCTAACACTCCCTTGGTCCCAGATAATAAAATATGCAACTTAACTTTTCTTCAAGGAATAAAACAATGGTATAATGAAAAATATACTATAATCAGAAAACCTGAATATAAGTTCCAACTCTGTCACAACCTAACCGTGATCTTGAGCAAGTTACAAGAATGTTTTCAAATTCACAGCATTGTTGTAAAATTACTTTGTAAACTGTAATTTAACATATAATTGTTTGTGTGTGTATGTGTGTGTCTTCCAATATTCAACTAACTCTAGGTCTGAATTCTCATCATTTTTACTTTCTCCATTTTGTATTCAGTTTTTAATCTGGATTTTTTGAGTATTAAAGGTCAAGAAAGTTATTTTAAAACAGTCTTAGGCCAGCACAATAACTCATACCAGTAATCCCAGTGCTTTGGGAGGCCAAGTAAGGAGGATCACTTGAGGCCAGGAGTTCAAGACCAGCCTGGGCAATAGAGCAAGACCCCATTCTCTGCACAACATCCTTATTTTTCCCTTACGTCTGTCAGACTAGAGTTCTATGCACATTTAGTCAACTCAAAATAAAAATAAACATCAAATCTAGTTAATTAAAAGTTGCCAGGCCAGATGTAGTGGCTCACGCCTATAATGTCAGCACTTTGGGATGCTGAGGTAAGCGACTGCCTGAGCCCAGGAGTTTGACATCAGCCTGAGAAAACAGTGAAACCTCATCTCTACAAAAAATCAAAAATCAAAAAAATTAAAAAATTAGCCAAGTGTGTCCCAGGTACTTGGAATGCTGAGGTAGAAGGATTGCCCAGGAGGTCAAGGCTACAGTGAGTCATGATCATGCCACTGCACTCCAGCCTAGGCGACAGTGAGACCTTGACTCAAAAAAAAATAAAGAAGCAAAAAGTTATCACATAATGATGCATGCCTCTGTCATAAGAAGCATCTGTTTTTATTAGTTGTTTTCTCTTAACAGATTCTAAAGGAAGAGTTATAGTAGCACAATCTCTAGACCAATTTTTGTAGGTAAACAACTTCCAGAGCTAATGATGACATGACAGCATTTTGAAATTTTAAACAGCAAATCTTTAATCTGATTAATAAAACAGAATTATCAGACATACCACTTTAATAACACTTTTTTCTTCAAATGAACTTGGCAAATCAGTCACCATTTCTTGTGCCAAAATTTCCACAGCTTTGTGTTGCACGTTATGCTTCTGCACAAATTCTTCATTAGCCAAAACTGCCGCTGCAGCACCATCTGAAGTGGGACTAAAGGGAAGTAAAAATAATTATTTATACCCAGTATCACCTTGATCCTAGGATTTCAGACTAGGAGTCCTTTCTATATGAGAAGAAAGGCCAAATATGCTTGCTGGTCAGTGGATTGTCTTTTTTGTGATATCTACAGTTATAAATTGTACATGCATCCCACCTGAGGGCTGAACACTAAACAAGAACTTAAATGTTATCAATCACTACTTGGTCTTTGAGAGTCTCCCAAAAAGTTCTTAAAAAGAATCCCAGATTTGCCTCTGGAGATGCATAAGGCACCTTCTGGTGACTTCTGAGGACTGAGTCCAAAAAGTTACTCCTATTCTAGTACAATAAAGATTCTACTACAGATCTATCTAGCTCCAGCCTGGCTATCTCCCAAATTAACTCAATCCTGAAATCCTTTTGGAAACTGGGAAAGGGCAGAAAAGGAGATTTCAGAAAGTAGATGGTTTAGTTAAGATTCATGAGATCTCAAAATAAATCTTTTGCTTACAGCCAGCCGTTAAGGAAAGTGGCAAACACAAGAAGTCCACTGCAAGTTTAGCTGGCCTTTCTAAATGCGCAGACTCCCATATTGCAACAGATAAAAGTTGACCCAACTTGTTGATTTCCATCCCAGCCAGTATCTCCCGGGCACAACCAGGTATTAACGAGGAAACAGGCAGGAGCTATGCAGTACTCACTCAATTTTCTAGGAGACAGATATTGCCAAGCAATTTGTAAGACACAGCTATTATCATCATTAGAGCTATGATTTTTTTCCTTATATTACTTTTGCTCATAGCTATTATTACAGAGTGGAATTTCCTGTAGAAGTATACAGCAGGGAAAAACAAAATACTCAAGGGAAAAAAAAAAACCCTTTGGACTCTACTGGCCCCTTAAGCCACATTTTAATAAATAAATACAATTTAAAAAATCAGAAATTATGAATCATGAGAGAAGGAAGTAAAGTGTATTTTTCTAAGAGGAGAGAGAGTCTGTCTCCAGGCAAGAGTAGGAAGTAAGGATCCTCTAATGAAGTAATCCAGAGTGGGGACTACAGAGGTCAGAGTCTGCAAAAGTTACACCCAGATGCAGAACCTAAGGGTTAATCACAGGGGGGGGAGCAGTTACTTCTTTCTATTAAACGTTAAAATATGTTTTTCTTACCAACATTGTAAGAGAGTCAAAAAATCAAAGACTTTTTTAGATGACATCACTTCATCTAAACTGTATTCATCTTGAAACTGAGAATACCTAAATACAAAATAAATATTTGTTATAGAATGTGAGAAAGCAATTGCAATTTTTGTTGCAGAGTTAAAGACAAAATATATAGTCTTTTCACAACCCAAAGACAGAATTTTATGAAAAGTTTCAACCTTTAATAAATAAGTCATCTGAATTGAGTTTTTAAAAATCCTAATTCCAAATACCATGTGTTGTAAATAAAAAAATTGTCTGGTTTTTGTCCCAGGTTCCTGGCACAAAGCTTCTAAAACCCTTGGAATAAAATTAAATAAATAAATAAATACTGTTTTGAGTAGTAGGAAAAGTGTTTCAATGGGGGTACTGCATCAAACAGAAAGTACTTTGAAGGTGACTGAAGTTTAAACATGTAAGAATAAATACACACTTTTTTATAAATAAAAAAAGAACCCTTGGAATTTCCTGAGTGATAGGAGCCTCTGCTATGCTAATGAAGTGACTCATGGTGGGCCCCTTTTGGTCTTCAAGATGGGAGAATGACCACCAAAAAGACCAACCATGTCAATACAGGGTTGAGACTTTGAGCCAGTTCAACTTCTGATAAGAGGAAGGCTGGAGACTTGAGTTCAGTCTTATAGCCAATAATTTAATCGCGTATGCCTACATAATGCAGCCCCAATAAAAATCCTGGATGCAGAAACTGGGTGGGGCTTCCTGGTTGGTGAATATCTTGATATGATGGGAGGGTTAACATGACCTGACTCCACAGGGAGAGGCGTGAAAGCTTTGCATTGGATCCTTCAGGCCTCACTCTATGTGCCTCTTCATTTGGCTGTTCCTGATTTATATCCTTTATAATAAAACTGTAATTGTAAGTACAGCACTTTCCTGAGTTCTGTAAATCATTCTAGTGAATTATCAAACCTGAGACAATCATAGGAACTCTTGGATTTGTAGCCAGTCGGTCAGAAGTATGGGTGGCCTGGGCATACCAATTGCAGTTGATGTCCGAAGTGAGGACAGTCTTGTGGAGAACTGAGTCCTTAACTCATGGGGTCTGTGTTAAATGTGGTGGCTCATGCCATGTGAAATACATAGTTTGTGGCAAGTGGTTCATGTCAGAATGGAGCTATAGTATACTCAATTGGTGTTAGACCAGTTGGGGGTTAAAACAGAGTACTATATTTATCCTTCCCGGCAAAATTATAAAATACTAGTTCCTTAACAGCAAAATTTTTAGAGGTATAACATGCCAGAAGAAATAAAGAGAATAAAAGCAAAATTAAATGACTTGCAATTCAGTCAACTTTTGTGATGATATTATACAAGTACATTTAATGAAAGCTAATAGAGCTTTTAAATAAATGTACAAGATCTGTAACAAATTATCTGCATTCTCAAAAACCCATTTCCCTTCTGATCACTGCAAAGAAGAAACTCATTTTTATCCCCTTTGCCTCCTTGACAGTATAATCACATAGCTTCAGAAACTGCTCTGGCAAAAATAGCAACAGCAACAGATATCACAAGGGAGTTTCTAAAAACAAATTTCAACTGGCTTAGAAATTAATAAGCAATTAAAATGTTTAGAGGATAAAGCGTATGTGACTTAGATCTACTTACTAGTGTCTACATCTTTGCCTCTAAAGTTAATTTTCACCATCACCAACTTTCAAAAGTTATTTGTACCACATTCTGCACCAGGCACCAGGGACACAGACACAGTCTCTACACCTAAGGAGCTCAGTTTAAGTCCGTGGGAAAGAATTAAACAATTCTAAATACAATATGACAAATGCTATGATAGAAATGTTACTCCGGATGCTATGGAAACACATAGGACATGTATCAAATCCAGGAACCAGAAGGGGCTTCCTCTACAATATTAGACAAATAAGAAGTGGGAGAGAGAGAAATCCTGACAGAAGCAGCAACACATGCAAAGTTTCTCAAGGTAAAATAGTGCACCCGAGTGAGGGCATGAAGTTTGAGAGGGAATGTTATAGATGGACAAGGTCAAGATGGGGCCGGAGAAATGAACAGGAATCGGACCACGAAAGACCATTTTATAATGGTTACATTTTACACCGAAAACAAGGAGGCACTACTAAAGGATATTAAGCTAGGGAGTGACATCATCAGCTTTGTATCTCAGCAAGAAAGCTGAGGTATGGAAAAAAGGCTGGTAAAAAGGTATTGTCGGCTGGGCTCTATGGCTCAGCCTGCAATCCCAGCACTTTGGGAGGCTGAGGCGAGTGGACTGCCTGAGCCCGCGGGTTCAAGACCAGCCCGGGGAACTTGGCGAGACCAGGTCTCTACAGTAAATTTAAAAATTAGCTGGACGTGGTAGCGCACGCCTGTAGTTCAGGCTACTTGGAAGGCTGAGGCAGAGGGTGTTAGGTTCGGAGGGAAGCAGCACTCACCTACCCCCATCTACTCTTCCACCCACCTCCCCCTTCCCTCTCTGCCCATCTGCCCCAAGCCCACATCCGCATATCTCGCTTGAAACCTTCCAGAACCTGTCGCCAGCTGCCGAGAAGGGCCAGACAGGGACTTTCCAGCCCATGTCAGATGCGACGCTTTGTCTCCCTGCTTCGCTGCTGCCCCCAACACCCTCCCGGATACACCACCCTTAAAAACCCACACCACCCCTCCTTGGGCACGACTCCCCTGGCCCATCTTCCTGAACCACGGAACCTTGCCCTGGAGTTTCTCCCCCAATAAACGCTTGGTTTATACCGGCCCTTTGTCCTGTGCCTCTTTCGGTATCTCCAAACGTTACAGAAGGATCTGCTGAGCCCAGCAGATCGATGCTGGGGTGGCATGAGTGTGCCACTGTACTCCAGCCTGGGTGACAGAGTGAGACTCCAACACACACACACACAAAAGGCATTACCAAAAGCAGTAAACCAGTTAAAAGAGGGGGAAACAACTAAGGCAAGAATAAAGGCCTAAAGTAGGGAACTGGATGTGAAAGATGGAGGAAAGGGATGAACTCAAGAAACAGTAAGGAAGGAGAATCCCTAGGCCTTCAGATGGGACCCAATTGCATACGGAACACTGAGGAAGAAAGCATAGCCAAGGGTGACTTGTAGTTTTCTATCTTAGATAACTAAGTGTATGTTGATGTCATTCACACCAAGACGGAGAACACTGAAGGAAAAACAGAGTTGAGGGAAAATGATAAATCCTGCATAGACATGTTGACCTGAGGCACCTGTAGTATACTTAAGTGCAGACAACTAGAAGGATGTTAGAGACACAGATGTGAAGGCTCAAATGCCTTGGTCTACCCCTAATCCTGAACTACTTATCACAGATTCTCACTTCCCTGTAAAGATTCTTCTAATTTGCGAGGAAGCATTTGAGAATAGTTTCTTAATTCAACCTTCTTAAAACTATGTAATAGAGTATCTCTAATGATTAGTCAGCAAACCCAGAATTCTCTTTCTTCACTAGCCAAGCAAAACTTAGTGGAAGAGGTTAGCATCTGAAATGTCAGAGGCAAACCCAGAAGGCTACTCTTGTTTCATAGTTTTAAGTGATGAAAACGACATCCAGAAATTACATTTGCTTACTTAACATAGTTGAGAACTTATATGTAACAGGAGATCCAGGGAGCAAGGAACTTATCTGTCTTGCTCACTGTTCTATCAGCAGCAGCTACAGCAATTTCAGATAGTGGATACTGAATTTCACACAGTGGATACTGAATACATATTTATTGAATGAATAAATTCCTTAAGAAAAATGCTGTAATGAGTGGATAACTAAGTGCCTGTTACACTAGAAGCTGAGAGAAAGACTTGGAAGCTTTGATTCTCTCAGGCCAGGCAATTGCTGCACTGTCAATTACTCAGCATACTGATACAGTTCCTTACTAGATTCAGTAAGTCACAAGGATTTTTAATGGTTTTCCAAGTTTGAAGGACAAATAAATCAGCTCTAGACCATCTTTATGGGTTTAAGACCGCTTATCCTAACTGTACTATTCAGAAACAGCAAAGTTTTGTTGCACTTATACTATGCTCCCAGTACCTCTATACTACTGACACAAAAATGAGACATAATCCCTGCTCAAGAATCATCGTCATCAGAAAAGAAAAACTCATAAATAACTAACTGTGACACACAGTGTGATGCGTTATAATAGAAGTATGCAGAACACAGGTGAAGCTCATGAAAAAAGATCATTATGCCCAAGAAGCTTTAAGAAGGTGTTAAGAGAAGCAATGATATTTGGGTTGGTATTTTGATGAGTAAGTAGATATTCACAAAGCAAAAGACAGAAGAATATTCCAGCATAAGTGAAAACACAGAAGCAAGTATTATACAACACACTTGGAGAAAACCACATAACTTGGTGAGGCTAGAGACTGGGCATATCCAGGGAAGTGGTAGGAAATGAGACTTGCAAAGTTGAATGTGGCCAAATTCTAACAGGCCTGTTATCTCACACAAACGAGTTTGAATTTATCATGAAAGCAATGAGAATTCACTAAAGATTTCATAAAACCCTTAGACCTTTCACAAGATACTCTTAGAGCCGGGCTCGGTGGCTTAGCCTGTAATCCCAGCACTTTGGGAGGCTGAGGTGAGTGGATTGCCTGAGCCTGCGGGTTCGAGACCCACCTGGGCAACTTGGCAAGACCTCGTCTCTACAATAAATAAAAAAATTAGCCGGGCGTGGTAGCGCACGCCTGTAGTTGCGGCTACTTGGAAGGCTGAAGCGAAAGGATCGCCAGAGCCCAGCAGGTCGAGGAGCTGCTACTGCACTCCAGTCTGGGCAACAGAGAGGGACTCCAACTCAAAAAAAAAAAAAAAAAGATACCCTTAGATCTAGGGCATGGAATTAGATACTATTTATCAATTAGGTATATCCCAAATTCAAATATCAACTTAAAATCAGGAGAATGCAGACAATTAGAAGGATTAGGAATATGTGGTAATTATTCACTTGTGGCATAAAATGTTTCTTGTCATGGTTTTATATGTATTAAACATGGCAAATTTGTTTAACAGTTCAGAAACAATTTACTAAGCATCTGTTATGTCAGCACAGAGCACAGAATCTATGTTAAGGATCAAAAACATAAAGATAAGAGATGGCTCTTGCCCTCAAGAAAGTTATAATCAGTAGAAAGAAAAATATATATGTTTATTATTTTGCCACTACTTAAGTAGAATGAACTTGAGCAAGTTGCTCAATTTCTGTAAGGCTCAATTTTCTCATCTATAAAATGAGAATAAAAGTAGCTACCATACAGAATTCTACCATATAGAATCCTTAAATAAAACTGTACATAAAGATACTTAGCACAGTGACACATAGTTGAATTTAATATTCTTTTATTGTCTGGTGGTATTGCTTCTAGTTACGTGGCATCACTTCAATTAAATTCCCAATGAACTAATTTTACTCAACAACCATGAAATATATGCTATGAGCCAGGTATTACGCTAGGCACTAGGGATTCAAATATTATGGATTTGTAATACATTTGATGTCATTTTTCTTCAGATTTTTAAAGAATATAAACAACCATATTTTTCTACCAGAGTAAGATTTAATGACACAAAAGTAATTAAAACACATCCCAGTTACTAATATGAATTTTAAAATCATTTTAATTGATCAAAACAAACTGAAGAAAATATCAAGGAATGGCAGTAAATGGCGACTGGTTATCTCCCACAAAAATTATTAACAGCTTAAGTGATATTCTAAATATAAACAGGCCAAAAACTAGAACTGAAAAGTTATCAAAAGTTTGCTTGGGCACAAGTTTTTTATAAGAAAATATAAATAAAAGATTCTAGTGAGTACTTTGAGGTCTTGTATTTTCTTTTCAACTATAAAGTTGCATATTACACTGTAGGATGACACAGATTTTCAATATCTTATGTCTCTGAAATACTTACGGGTTATTAACTGAATGTTTATGATTTTTCCATCCAATTTTTGCAAACTGTTCAATTTTTGTTCCTGTAGAGAAAGCAAACATCTATTAGTAGGTTAATGTTTTTCTGCTGCTTATTAACAAATGTTGCAATAGTACTCAGTGTTCTGCTAAGTATTTCCATATTTTCCCCTGCATAGACAGCATCAGTACTGAAAACTTCAACACCCATCATTCACATAAATTTTTTATATTAAATTTGGATATATTTAATGAATTAAATCAACTAATAGGAATACAAGATGAAAATCATTCAAACTGGCCAATCTACTTAGGATAACTAGGGTCCAGTTTCAAAAATGAGAAAATATAGTCAGGACCACAGTGGATTTAAGGCAGGAGAACACTGCCAACGATTTTTCTAGGTATCTGCCAAACATCTCAGTGCTCCAGACTGAATGAATTGTATAACTCATACCCTCCTGGGCCTGATGAATATCTCATCTCAACTTCTTCCCTTTCCTTATGATAAGGCAGAAGGGCCTTAAAAAGAATTATAACCTGACCTGAAATATATGTGCTCATATATATGCTTTTTTAAAATTCCTTAACAGAAAATTTAAAGAATAGTGTCAGGAAAACAAAGCAAGTATACTAATGAGGTAAAACTTGTAAAAAAAAAAAAAAATTACTACTTTAAAAAAAATATAACAGGCTTTGAATTTTTCTTTGGTGCTAGAAATGGCCAAGGAAGAAAAAAATCCACTGAATGGAGGTGACAATGTTATGTCCATGAATGGCACAGTAAAGCAGAAAGTTTCTTCTGTTTTGTTTTACTCTTCTCTGTCAAGGAGGATGATATTCAGAACAGAAATGAAATATCTATAATTGAGCAAATCTTATCCCAATTCTAATAAAAAAATGAAGGCGGTAGATTCCACAATGGTGATCTTCTAACAGTAAAATGGGAATCAGGAAGAGGCCAATATGGATCAATAAGAACAAGCCAAGTCAAATCATGTATTGTCTTTTTATGATTGAATTGACAATTAGATCAAAGTAAGCATAGTAACGAGATATTAACAAGACATATTTCTCAGAACATTTTGGACAAGATAAGGAAATGTTATAGTGTGTGTTTTTTTTTGTTTTGATGTTACAGAGAAAATGAGGGTTATCCTGTCAAGTAAGTTTAGACAAAGTTAACCAAAGTTAAACAGATTTCTTTACTGTAAGACATTCAACATCTTCACTAGTGCATGTACAAAGACTGTCCAGAAGGTTAAAGTCTGAAGCATTTCCCAACATATCTGACCCATGTCATGGAACATCTATGAACTTAATGTCCCACAGAACATTCACTGGGAAACAGCAGATATTAATTAATGCATCAACCCAGAGAAAAGTTTCTAGCACTAATTTCTAACCTCAGCTGCACTGTTTTTAATATTTCTTTTTTTTTTTTTTTTGAGTTGGAGTCTCACTCCGTCACCCAGACTGGAGTGCAGTGGGCGCTCCCGGCCATCGCAGCCTCAACCTGCTGGGCTCCGGCGATCCTTCCGCCACAGCCTTCCAAGTAGCTAGAACTACAGGCACACGCTACCATGCCCGGCTAATTTTTGATTTATTGTAGTGATGAGGTCTCCCCAAGTTGCCCAGGGGGTCTCGAATCCGCGGGCACAGGCAATCCACTCACCTTGGCCTCCCAAAGGCGTGGGATTACAGGCTAAGCCACCGAGCTCAGCGTCTATTTTTAATATTTCTACCAAAAACTGAATTATAAAATTAAAGGCACTCTTGAGGCAGGAAGCCCTTTCCCCAAGCCTCATAAGGTAAAGGCCTTTCAAGGACAAAGTAGGGCTCCCCCGCCTTAGTACACTAAGATAAAAGCCTTCCTAGGATAATTAAAGAGTTCTAGCACCATAAGATAAGAACTTTCTTGAATGATACATATTAAAAAGAAATGTGGCCCCAATCTGTAATGCACAAGTGTAACTCTGCTGTAACCCTGAGCTATGAAATACCCAATCAGTCAGTATGTTACTAATATGTAAGCCTTATCGGGGGACAAGGAAGCTAAAATTTTTAAAGGCAATGCCCCCCTGCACCCGGGGCTCAGCCTTTCGATGCGAATCCGCTGAGCCGGTGCCAGCACAAATAAAGCGGCTTCCAGGGCCTCCTGTCCCGACTCTCTCTGTAAAATCCCGCTACATTTCTGGTGCATTGGCCAGGAATTGAGAGGCGGAGACGGTGTTTCCACCTCCCTTGTCGCTGGGGAATGACCCCCAGGATGCCTGAAGAGGTGATATCACCTGGTGTCAGCAGGCCATTTGATCCACTGGGGACAAGCCATCCCGGCGTCCTGGGGTGAGGACCTTGGGAGTACAATGGAACAGGTGAGGTTTCAGGAACCAGTCAAGGGAGCCACGACCATCAGGTTGGTAAGAACCCGGGTTCAATTTGGTAGACCTGCCCTTAAAAGGCAGAAGGGGAGCCTGATCACCTGCCAGAGTTGCCCAAGTAGTCCCACAGGGGGACAAAACTGTAACTGTAAGGCACTGGGCAGCGGATTGGAGACGTTGTTTGAATGTGAGTGAAGGAGAGGCCACCTGGTGGTGAAGCGAGTGCTGTAGTCCTGATTTGGTTCCGGTGGTGACCTTCACACAACTATATGGGGAGTAGATTCGGGGGCCAGTGGTGACCTTCATATGGCTAAATGGCAGGATTAAGTCCTGTAGTGGGACTGAAACCTGGTCGGAGGATTATACTGACTCACCTATTGCGAAGAAGGTACATGAAATACCTCCTGTAGTGGGAGTACGACATCCTAGGTGAAAACCTGGTTGCGGGGGGTGTTATACCGACTCGCCTATTGCCAGAGGCACCTGAAATATCCCCGCAAGGGGTATGGCTGGAGAAGGGTGAAGGGGCTGTCCAATCTTCTTACCTCCCCCATTCCTTCCTACCTTGTGTGTGATTGTCATCTTTTAGTGGGAGGAAATGAGTGGCAGAGTAAGCTTACCCCCTTAGAATGCATGGTAAAGAATTTCAAAAACAGATACTCAGGGAATTATGGTATTTAAGTTAACTCCCGGAAAGCTCTGGACCCTCTGTGAAGTAGACTGGCCTTTGTTTGCAGTGGGGTGGCCCTCTGAGGGGTCACTAGAAAAGAGACAAGTTAGTAAGGTGTTTGATGTCATTGTGGGGGATCCAGGCCACCCAGACCAGTTTCCCTACATTAACTGTTGGCAAGATGTAGTCCTCTCTCACCCACTTTGGATAAAAGTCTGTCTAGAAAACAGCTATAGAATAATGCTGGCCCAAGCAACAGCTCCCTCAAGGTGCCGACCAGAGCTGATAAAATCCATTCTGTCTGAAGAACCTAAGGAGACCCCCACCACCACCTTACATGTCATTGTACCCCTCGTTGCCACCCACACCTCCTACAACTACTGTAGCTAAAGCCCGCTTCAGAAGTTGGCCTCAGCCCAGAATCCACCCCTTCCCCAAGGTCACCCGAAATGCCCCATGGCAGCAGCTACTAGAGAGCCACCACCATTAACTCCTTACACCTCTGCAGAAAGGTTTCAGGAAAACTGCTGACACCCCCCCTCCCCATGGATGTCAAGAGGCTGTTGAGAAAAAAACAAGGAGGGCAACATACTATTATATATCAGCCCTTCGCCACCACTAACCTCCTGAGCTGGAAGCATCACACCGCCTCATATACTAAAGAACCTCAGGTGCCCAAAGAGAGCCCCAGCCAGTTTTACAAAAGGCTACGTAAGGCATTCCATCTCTACACTCCCTTTGACCCAAAGACAGCTGAAAATCGGCAAATGATTAACGCAGCTTTTGTGGGCCAAGCTAAGGGAGACATCCTGTGTAAATTACAGAAGTTAAAGAGCTTTGCTGGGATGAATGCTAGCCAACTGATAAAGGTTGCAACAAAGATATTTGTTAATTGAGACCTAGAGGCCCAAAGGGAGGCAGACAGGAAAATAAAAAAGAAAGTATACTTGCTTGCCACTGTTTTGGCAGAGCATGTACCCAGGGAGCTCCCCCACCAGGCTGAGGTTGAGGCCAGGGCCAGGGCCGAGGCTGAGGCAAACAGAGAGGCCAGCAAGAAGGGCCGCCCTACCCAGTGATAAGATTGGGGTGGAACCAATGTACTCGCTTCCAAGAGGGGCACTGGAAAAATGAATGTCCAGAGCCAAAAGATTTCTGGCCACTCCTCAAGGAAAAGGGAGAGGTCAGGTGGTTCAGGAACAATACCAGCCTGCGCCCCAACCATATGTGGCCCCTGAGAATCATTTTGTTGGCCTAGCTGCCATGGAAAACTATGGGAAAGACTAGGACAGTCCAGGCTCCATTTTACTAGGCCCCCAGGAGCCTATGGTCCAAATGACTGTGGGAGGCCGGCCCCTTAACTTCATGGTAGACACTGAGGCAGAACATTCTGTAGTAAACCAGCCTGTGGGCCCTCTTTCACCAAGACAAGCTACCACTGTGGGAGCCCTTGGTGGCCAAGCCCATCGCCCCTTTTTACAGCCCCGGTGATGTAATCTAGGGGGCCATTAAGTTGTCCATGAATTCCTGTACCTCCCAGCTTGTCCAGTGGCTTTAATGGGCCGAGACCTCTTAGGAAAGCTGCAAGCCCAAATAACCTTCTACTCCACTGTCCAGGCAGCTTTGTCCCTGGGGAATCCTGAAACAAAAATCATGACTCTTACAGTCCCCCGAGGGGAAGAGTAGTGCTTCTATAGCCTCACAGAAGAGCCATGGCAAGAACCTGAACTTCCTTTTGAGGTGCCTGGGGTATGGGCTGAGGATAATTCCCCTGGACTGGCCGGAGACATACCCCCAGTAGTAATAGAACGAAAGCCAGGGGCTGTGCCTCTCCGTCAAAAACAGTATTTCATCCCATGCAAGGCACAGGTTGGGATCCAAAAGCACCTGGAGAGACTTTTAACATACAGACTCCTCCAGCCCTGTCAGTTGTCCTGGAATACGCTGCTACTGCCAGTTCAGAAACAGGGGACAGATGATTACTGGTCGGTTCAAGATTTACGGGTAGTAAATCAAGCCACTGTTGCTTTATACCTGGTTGTCCCCAACCCCTATATTCTCCTAAGTCTTATCCCCACTAAAGTCGCCTTCTGTACCTGTTTAGACCTCAAAGGTGCTTTCTTTTGTGTCTGCCTGGCTCCTCAAAGTCAGCTGATTTTTGCTTCTCAATGAGAAAATCCTGATAACAGCTATAAAAGTCAATTAACTTGGACTAAACTGTCACAGGGTTTCAAAAATTCCCCAACTATTTTTGATACAGCACTAGCCTCTGACTTAAAGGCCTTCCCAGCAGATCAGTACAGCTGTACGCTGCTCCAATATGTGGACAATCAGCACTGACTCTTTACCCTCCTATGGAAGGCTGGCTACAAAGTTTCAAAGAAAAAGGCCCAAATCTGCATTCACCTGGAAGTGGTGCGGACTCTCAACCGTGCAACCTTGCTGCCTACCGAGCCAGGTCAGCCCTGTCATGATTGCATTGAGGTCATGGACAAGGTGCTCTCCAGCCGACCTAACTTAACAGACCAGTCTCTCAGGGATCTCGATGTGAAATGTTTCACTGATGGCTTCATAAGTGTGTAAAAACAGTTTACAGGATACTCTGTAGTAACCCTGCAGTCCACCATCAAGACAAAGCCTCTGCCAAAAGGGACTTCAGCCCAAAAGACAGAATTAATAGTGCTAACCCAAGCCCTCCAGCTAGCAGCTGGAATAAATATCAATGTATACATTGGGAAGGTTTAATCAAGGAGAAGAGCTTAATCAACTCAGGAGACAAGGACATAAAATATGGTAAAAAAAAATTCTTAAACTCTTAGATACTGTATGTGCCCCTAAAAAGGTAACAGTCATGCATTGCCAGGGATACCAGAGAGGAGACACAATGGTTACTCAAGAAAACCAGACGGCTGACCAGGGACCAGGAAGCAAAGCTCGTGGCCTCCCAAGGAACAATGGAGCCAAGGACTTGGGCTGCTGCATTGTTCCCAAGTCCATTGGCAGAATGAGACCCCAATTATTCACAGCATGAGCAAACTTGGTTCAAAATTAAAGATGAAAATTATCTCCCAGGTGGATGGTGGAAATTTTAAAATGGGTGGTGAGTTGCTGTCCCTGAAGCTTTGGCCCCAACTTTTGTCAAGCATTTTCATCAAGAAATTCATACAGGCCAAAGAGCTCTCAAGACTATATTAGGCCAGCACTTTTATGTTCCCTGACTCTCCAGTATAGCCCATGCAGTATGTAAACAATGCGAAGTATGTGCCCAAAATAACCTGCGGCAGGGGCCTAAGATCTCTCTGAGAACACAGAGTGTTGAAGGGGACCCAGTTGAAAACATAGTTGTGAACTTCACTGAGCTTCCCCGGGTCCAAGGCTGTAAATATCTGTTAGTTTTTGTGTGTACTTTCTCGGGTTGAGTAGAGGCCTTTCCTACCCACACCAAAAAGACACATGAAGTGGCACGGCTGTTTCTAAAAGAAATCATTCTCTGATTTGGAATCCCAATCATTATAGAATCAGACATGAGCTAGCATTTGTGGCTGAGGTAATACAATCAATGGCAAGGGACTCAGAAATCACATAAAAATGACACACTGCCTATCATCCCCAGAGCTCCAGAAAAGAGGAATGAATAAACTGGACTTTAAAACTACAACTGAGTAAACTGTCAGAAAACTCACTTGTGATGGGACCAGCTGTTGCCAATTGCTTTGCTAAAAATCAGGTCTAGTACCACTAAGCAGACAGAGATTTTCCCCTTTTAAAATTATTTATGGACACCCTCCCCCCATTGTTAAAGGTATAAAAGAAAATTTTAAAGAGGGGGGTAATCTTACTCTAAGACAACAGATACAGGCTCTAGGCTCAGCCCTCACTGCTATACATCATTGGGTTAGAGAATGGCTATCTGTGAGCTTAATCACAGACACACCCCTTTAAATCGGGGGATGATGTATAGGTAAAAAAAAAAAAGGAGCATCCAGCCACTAAAGCCCCTTTGGAGAGATCCATTTACTGTTGTTTTGTCCTCCCACCCCCACCCCACTGCAATAAAGGTAGCTGAGATGGGCCCCTGGATTCATCACAGCAGAGTGAAACTCGCCTTCTGAGACTGAAAGTACACTGCTAATCCATCAATGCCCAGAAGCTGACTTTCCGAAAAAAACAAGCCGCAACCCCAGGATGTTAGAGGACTACAGCCCTGCTTTAGTCACTCCAAAAGCTGACTAATCTACACACAGCAAAAGCTTGAGGAATCAGCCGGGCTCTGTGGCTCAGCCTGTAATCCCGTGCTTTGGGAGGCTGAGGTGAGTGGATTGTCTGAGCCTACGGGTTCGAGACCCGCTTGGACAACTTGGTGAGACCTCATATCTCTACAATAAATCAAAAAATTAGCCGGGCATGGTAGCGCGCCTGTAGTTCCAGCTATTTGGAAGGCTGAGGCGGAAGGATCACCGGAGCCCAGCAGGTCGAGGCTACAGTGGCTGGGAGCAGCCACTGCACTCTAGTCTGGGCGACAGAGTGAGACTCCAACTCAAAAAAAAAAAAAAAATCTTGAGGAATCAACCATCACTCAAACAAACGGACTGTGTTTTTAATGTAATGCAGTGTCATCCTTTGCTATTGTCTGTTGCTGTAATTCTTGTCTTGGGTTTTGCTGCAGGTTTGACATTGGTTGCTCCAGAAAGCTGGACCCATGGTAAAATGTTACTGTTAGCACTCATATTTTATCTCTTTTGAAAAAAATGGATCTTGGGGCTATCGGACCCCCATTTACATGCTAAACCACATAATTCAATTACAGGCGATTGTTAAAATTATAACTAATGAAACTACAAAGGCCCTTAACATATTGACCAAACAGCAAACTAAGATGCACAATGCCATGTATCAAAACCGCTTAGCTTTAGATTACTTGCTTGCTTCTGGAGGGGTTTGTAAAAAGTTTAACTTAAACAAATACTGCTTACAAATAAATGATGAGGGAAAGATCAGAGAGAAAACCACTGATAGGATAAAAAAGCTTGCTCATGTCCCAGTTCAAACCTGGAAAGGCTGGGACCTCGAAGAACTGTTTGGAGGTTGGTTCTCAACTTTTGGAGGATTTAAAATCCTCATAGGCATTGTACTCATGATGTTGGGAATTTGTCTAATCCTTCCCTGTCTAGCTCCCTTAGTTATAAGGTCTGTCTCCAGCTTCACTGAGGCCATGGTTGGGGAAAAAAAAAAACAGCAACGCATGTAAAGCTGTTATAAAAGTAAAATCCCTTAAACCAGAGTGATGCTCTATGACCCTAAAAAGGGATTTAGCATCAAAGGGGAAATGAGGCAGAAAGCCCTTTCCCCAAGCCTCATAAGGTAAAGGCCTTTCAAGGACAAAGTAGGGCCCTCCCTTTAGTACAAAAAGATAAAAGCCTTCCCAGGATAATTAAAGAGTTCTAGCACCATACGATAAGAACTTTCTTGAATGATACATATTAAAAAGAAATGTGGCCCCTATCTGTAATGCTCAAGTGTAACTCTGCTGTAACCCTGAGCTATGAAATACCCAATTAGCCAGTATGTTACTACTATGTAAGCCTTATCGGGGGACAAGGAAGCTAAAATTGTATAAAAGGCAATGCCCCCCTGCACTTGGGGCTCAGCCTTTGTATGTGAATCCGCTGAGCCAGTGCCGGCACAAATAAAGCACCTTCCTGACCTCGGTATCCCGACTCTCTCTGTAAAATCCTGCTACACTCTCACCAAACCTAAAGCTGGGAGGAGATCCTATAATGTTGGATCCAAATATATTTCAACAAGGTCTATGGACGAAGTGGATCAGAATACAAATTAAATGCCCAGTCTGTTCGTGAATCCCAAAACAACCTGCAAAAAGGAGCAGCAACTATGAGAAAGACTCTGAGGTTCTGATCAACCTCAAGTTCAACAAGATATAAGTGTGGTATGACTACCAGAAAATCTTACATGTGAGCACAGTACAGCAATTAGACTGGTAATGGCTTATGAAACAAGACTAACGAGAGTAAAGAGAAGAGGAAAAATTAAACACAGGGTCAGGCTGACTTCAAGTATTTGAAGAACTATAATGTGAAAGAGGCTTGTTCTATGAGTCTCAGAAGACAAAAACAAGAACATGAATGCAAACTGCAGGGAGAGACGTTTGAGTTCAGTATAAAAAAGAGCACTATCAAGAACTTGAATCTCCCAAAAATGTAACTAGTGGTCTCAGCTGGTGACAAATTCGTTATAGAAATTACAAATGCTTTATTGTCTCTACTCAAAGATTTACAAGTAATCCATGCATGGATTTGGTAGGAAGAGGAGCAGCTAACACTTGAACTTAAAGAACTTGACTTGGGCTGGGCTCAGTGACCCAGCCTATAATCCTAGCACTTCCGGAGGCAGAGGTGAGTGACTTGCCTGAGCCCGCGGGTTCAAGACCAGCCGAAGCAACTTGGTGAGACCTCATCTCTACAATAAATTTAAAAACAAATTAGCCGGGCATGGTAGCATGCGTCTGTAGTTGGTTACTTGGAAGGCTGAGGTGGAAGGATCTCCAGAGTCCAGCAGGTCGATGCCGGGATGGCCATGTGTGTGCCACTACACTCTAGCCTAAGCGATGGAGTGAGATTCCAACTCAAAAAAAAGAAGAACTTGACATAATTTCTGACATAAGAGATATTCAATATATGTTGATATATTTTCCTCTGTTTTCTTATCATAGGATCCAATTAATCAATCCAATTATAATGAATAAAAGACGGCATCCCCTTGAATAATATTCTGCCAGCCACTTATCACATATTTTTAAGCCTGGGCATTGATGAAGGACTTGTTGACTACATTGTCAATTAAGATTTTTCGCTGTTCAAAGGTTATGCCTGTATGTAAAAAGACTTCAATCTCCTTGAATCAAATTATAAAGCCACAAAATCTGCTGATTCTCTAAATGATTTAAGCTACTACAAACTAGTTATTTCTAGTATACATTCGCAAATAAAATTTCATAAAATTTTACAATTCATTGAGAAATCTTTTGTATGAAGAATCATGCTGGGGCTCAGAAAACAATACTCCAAAATGAAGGTCTCAAGAGTAAGTTTAGAAGCAAAAGTTTTTCTCAGATTTTCTCCTCTCCTCCTGTCTCTCAGTCCCATTCTCTCCCAAGGTTAGCCATAAAAACTAGAATCTCTCTTCCCCAAGGTGGGTCAGAGCCTCTTTTCTCTAAAACCAGTCATAAAACTTAGAAGTATTACTCTAATTTTACCTCTGTCCATGTAAAGCCATACTCAGAAGAAAGGAAAGCTGCACAGAGAAGCCAAGAAGAATCTAGACAGACAGTCCTTGCTGGGCTTCCCCAATCAGTCTATTAGCATTTGATCATACCCTTTTAATCCAATCGTATTTCTACACAGCTGTCCATACTTTTCTGAACCTAAAGATAAAAATGAACAATTTCCCTTGTAGCATTTCTGAAGGCATCCATATATACATGTCAAATAAATTTGTATGCCTTTTCTACTATTTTTTTTTTCATGTTAGCAGTTTTTAATGGAAGTTGTGTATAAGATTACATTATTTGGCCAGGCTCGGTGGCTCAGCCTGTCATCCCAGCACTTTGGGAGGCCGAGGCGAGTAGACTGCCTGAGCCCGCAAGTTAGAGACCAGCCCAGGCAACTTGGCGAGACTTCATCTCTATAATAAATAAAAAAATTAGCCGGGCATGGTAGTGCATGCCTATAGTTCTGGCTACTTGGAAGGCTGGGGCAGAAGGATCACTGGAGCCCAGCAGGTCGACACTGGGGTGGCTGTGAGTATGCCTTGAACAACACAGGGTATAAGGGCGCTGACTCCCTTGCACAATAAAAAATTCACATGTAACTGTTGACTCCCCAGAACTTAACTCCTAATAGCCTGTTGTTGGCCAGAAGGCTTACTGATAAGATACATAGTTGATTAACACATATTTTTAATATTATATGTATTATATACTATATTCTTACAATAAAGTAAGCTAGAGAAAAGAAAATGTTTTTTAGATCATAAAGAAGAGCATATATTTGCTACTCATTAAGTGGAAGGAGATCAGTATGAAAGGTCTCCATCCTTGTTGGTCTTCATTCTCATTGTACTCATGTTGAGTAGGCCGAGGAGGGTTTGGTCTTGCTGTCTTGGGTGGCAGAGGCAGAAAAGGTAGAGAGGAAGTGGAAGTGGAGCCAGGAGAGACAGGCTCACTTGCTGTAACTTTCACTGAAAAAAATCCATGTAGAGTAGACCCGCACAGTTCAGATTCATGTTGTTCAAGGGTCAGCTGTAATCAATATGTGGCCTTTTGTGACTGACTTGTTCATGTATTAGAACTTCATTCCTTTTTATTGTTTAATAATATTCCTTATATCATTTGCCCATTCATATTGATAAATGCTTAGTGGTATGTATTTTCCTGATCACTGCTTTATTTTTTATTTTTATTATTTTTTTGAGATGAAGTCTTTCTCTGCCCTCCTCAAACTCCTGGGCTCAAGTGATCCTCTTGTCTCAGCTTCAAGAAAAGCTAGGAACACAGGTGTGCACCACTGCCTAGCAAATTTTTAATTTTTTTGTAAGGATAGAGTCTATACTACCTAGGCTCTGATTACTGCTTTAAATGTAACACATTGATTCTAATATGTAGTGTTTTCATTGTCATTACTTTTAAAAAGTTTTATAATTTCCATTTGTATTTCCTTTTTTACCTGAGAATTATTTCATGGAAATCGTTTTTTAATTTCCAGATGGACTTTTAACTTTTTTATTAATCATTTCTAGTTTTATTGCATGGTGACTAAGTGTATTGTTTGTAGATTGGGGGGGGGCTTCTTAGTTCTGTGATATCCTCTTCTGTCAGTGTAATAAAATTCTATTTCTATAGTGGATTTTTTTGGAGATGGGGTTTTGCTCTGTCACCCAGGCTGGAGTACAGTGGCTTGATCCTAGCTCATTGTAACCTCAAACTCACAGGCTCAAGTGATCCTTGTCTCAGCCTCCAAAGTAGCTGGGGTTACAGGTGTGGGCCATCGTGCCTGACTGTATTTGTGTGTGTGTGTGTGTGTGTGTGTGTGTGTGTATGAAAGATGAGTTGTGTTATCTTTTGATTTTATGATTTTTTTTTTTTAGATGAGGTCTCAGTATGTTGCCCAGGCTGCCTCATCACAGGCACAATCATAGCACACTACAACCTCAAACTCCTGGGTTCAGGCGATCCTCCTTCACAGCCTTCCAAATTGCTGGTACTACAGGCGCAAGCTATGGGGTTCCTGGCTTTGATTCTTTTTTTTAATTTTGTTTGTCTTGCAAACCCTACAGATGTTCTCCTTTGCTGCTTTAATATTTAATTACCCAAGTGCCAAAGAGCACCCTTCCCTTTCTTTTTGCCTTTTTTTTCTCTAGGAATCTTTGCTTTTAAGGTTCCCACCTAAAATTTTCCTTACCTTTCATACTCTTCCATGGAGTCATGCTTTGTTTTTGTTTTTTTTTTGAGTCGGAGTCTCCCTCTGTCGCCCAGGCTGGAGTGCAGTGGGCTCAGGTGATCCTTTCTCCTCAGCCTTCCAAGTAGCTGGAACTACAGGCATGCGCCACCACTAATGCGTCCGGCTAATGTTTGATTTATTGTAGAGATGAGGTCTCACCAAGTTGCCCAGGCTGGTCTCAAACCCACAGGCTCAGGCAATCCTCTTACCTCAGCCTCCCAAAGTGCTGGGATTATAGGCATGAGCCACCACGCCCAGCCTCATGCTTTGTTCTGTAGTATTTTCTTAGTATTTTCACATTTAGGCAGGCACTCTTTTTCTTCTTGGTGGTAATTTTAAAGCAGTTGTCCACCTGCTGTTAGCTCCTCTCTTCTTTCTGTACAACTTTTCCTCAGACTGCCCTTGTTCACCCAAAGGCTTGTGGCAGGAATACGAGTAACTGTTGGCTAGGATTTGGTCTTTTTTTCTTTCTTTTCTTTTCTTTTTTTTTTTGAGTTGGAGTCTCACTCTGTCACCCAGACTGGAGTGCAGTGGCTGCTCCCAGCCACCGCAGCCTCGACCTGCTGGGCTCCAGCGATCCTTCAGCCTCAGCATTCCAAGTAGCTGGAACTACAGGCACGCTACCAACGCCCGGCTAAATTTTTTTTTTTTTTTTTTATTGTAGAGATGAGGTCTCGCCAAGTTGCCCAGGCAGGTCTTGAACCCGTTGGCTCAGGCAATCCACTCACCTCAGACTCCCAAAGCGTGGGATTACAGGCTGAGCCACTGAGCCCAGCTGTTTCTTTCTTTCTTTTGAGCTTATAGATAATTTGAAGTTTGGCAGAGTAGCTGGGACTATGGGTGCTTGCCATCACACCTAGCTAATTTTAAAATTTTTTTTTATAGAGGCAAGGTCTTGCTATGTTGCTTAGGCTGGTCTCAAGCAGTTAAGTGCTGGGATTATAGGCATTAGCCACTATGCCTGGCTGCTGGTGTGGTTTTAATCTTATATATTTTCTTAAGTTTTAAATTGCTTAGAATGGTTGGATAGTTTTCTCGTCTAAAATTTGAAATATAAATGTACACTATTTTAGTTGAAGTGTTATTGTAGGGACCAAGGGTCTTGGCTTTCTGAAGTTTCACTGAAAATCACTGACATGAGGCAGATTATTGGGAGAAAAGGCGTTTTCTCATTTCGTGGCCATCGCCGAAGCGGCAGCGGCCAAAATGAATTTCAGTCCCTTTGTGACTTCAGACCTAAGCAAGAATTGCAAAAGGCATTTCAATGTGCCTTCCCACATTTGCAGGAAGATTATTTCTTCCTCTCTCACCAAAGAGCTGAGACAGAAGTACAATGTTTGATCCATGCCCATCCAAAAAGATGATAAAGTTCAGGTTGTGGGAGGACATGATAAAGGTTAGCAAATTGGCAAAGTAGTCCAGGTTTATAGGAAGAAATATGTCATCTGCGTTGAACGAGTGCAGCGGGAAAAGGCAAATGACACAACTGTGCATGTGGGCATTCACCCCAGCAAGGTGGTTATCACTAAGATAAAACTGGACAAAGACCTTGAATGAAAAGCCAAATCTTGCCAAGTAGGAAAGGAAAAGGACAAATACAAGGAAGTGTCCAAAATAGGCAAATTCATAGAAAAACAAAGTAGATAGTGGTTGCAAGTGGCTGGAGGAAGAAGGGGTAATAGAGAGGACTACTAATCGGTACAAAGTTTTCTTTGGAGGTAATGAAATGTTCTCAAACCAGATCTTGGTGATAGTCACACAACTCTATGAATCTGCTTAAAAATTACTTAACTGTTTAAAAGAGTGAATTGCATGGGATATGAATAATATCTCAATAAAGCTGTTATTAAAAAGAAAAAAAACTAAATTTCCAAGTCAAAAAACTTTAAAAAAGAACAACAAAGTAAGCCAAAAGAAAGTATCAGGAAGATAAAAGAAGTAATGAGGGCAAAGAACACAAAGAGTAGACATAAATTAACCAAAATCCTGTTCTTCTGAAGAATTTAACAAAATAGACAAACTACTACCTAACTTAATAAAATTTTTTTTAAAAGAAGGGGGAGATAGCCGGGCTCGGTGGTTCAGCCTGTAATCGCGTGCCTTTGGGAGGCTGAGGTAAGTGAATTGCCTGAGCCCAAGGGTTCGAGACCCGCCTGGGCAACTTGGCGAGACCTCATCTCTACAATAAACCAAAAATTAGCCGGGCGTGGTAGCGTGTGCCTGTAGTTCCAGCTACTTGGAAGGCTGAGGCGGAAGGATCGCCGGAGGCCCAGCAGGTCGAGGCTGCGGTGGCCGGGAGCGGCCACTGCACTCCAGTCTGGGCGACAGAGTGAGACTCCAACTCAAAAAAAAAAAAGGAGGAGGAGAAACCATAAATGCACAAGAATGATAAATAACAAGAGGGAAATGTCATTGAAATATAAATAAATTTTTAAATTATAAAAGTTTAGTTTCACACTTCTATACAAATTGATTTGAAAATCTAAGTGAAACGGATAATCTCCTGGAGAATTAGACTACCAAAATGGACCCCATTGGAAACAGAACGTTTAAACATAAAAGAAACACAGAGCCGAGCATGGAAGCTCAGGTCTGTAATCCCAGCACTTTGGGAAGCCAAGGCGAAAGGAATGCCTGAACCTGTAGTTTCGAGACCAGTGGGCAACATGGTAAGGCCTCATCTCTACAATAAAAAAATCAAAAAATTAGCCGGGCATGGTAGCACATGCCTGTAGTTCCAACTACTTGGAAGGCTGAGGCGGAAGTATCTCCAGAGCCCAGCAGGTCGACACTAGGGTGGCCGTGAGTATGCCACTGCATTCCAGCGTGGGCAACGAGTAGGAATCCAACTCAAAAAAAAAAAAAAAGGAAACACAGAAGATTACCAAGCAACAACCCAGCTAAAAAAGAACCAGGCCCATATGGTTTCAAAGGGAATCTTACCAAACCTTCAAACAGATAGTCACAATGTTCCATAAATTGTTCCAGAGTGTTAAAAAAAAATGAATAAAAATTTCCTATTTTTTTTTTGTGAAGCACATATAAAATTAACACTCAAATAAAGACATAAAAAAGGAAAATTATAAATCACTATTACTTATAAATAGTGATTTGAAATTATTAAAGAAAATAATAGCAACAGAATCTAACTCCATGAAAAATCAATACACTATGATCACATGGCATTTATTCCAGATATGCAAAGTTGGTTTAATATTAAGAATCCAGGCTAAATCCGGGCTTGGTGGCTCAGTCTGTAATCCCATGCTTTGGGAGGCCGAAGTGAGTGAATTGCCTGAGCCTGCGGGTTCAAGACCCACCTGGGTAACTTGGCGAGACCTCATCTTTACAATAAATCAAAAAATTAGTCGGACGTGGTAACGCACACCTGAAGTTTCAGCTATTTGGAAGGCTGAGGCGGAAGGATCACCAGAGCCCAGCAGGTCAAGGCTGCAGTGGCCGGGAGTGGCCACTGCACTCCAGTCTGGGCGACTGAGTGAGACTCCAACTCAAAACAAACAAACAAACAAAAAATCCAGGCTAGGCACAGTGGCTCACACCTGTAATCCCAGAAGTTTGGGAGGCTGAGGCAAGAGGATTGCTTGAGCCCAGGAACTCAAGACCAGCCTGAGCAACATAGTGAGACCTTGCCTCTACAAAAAATAAAAAAATTAGCTGGGCATGGTGGCACACACCTGTTGTCCCAGCTACTCTGGAGGCTGAGCCAGAAAGAGCACCTGAGCCCAGGAGATTGAGGCTGCATTAGCCATGATCATGCCACTGTACTCCAGCTTGGGCAACTAAGTAAAACCTCAACTCAAAAAAAAAATCCTGCTGGGCTCGGTGGCTCAGCCTGTAATCCCGCACCTTTGGGAGGCTGAGGTGAGTGGATTGCCTGAGCCCGCAGGTTTGAGACCCGCCTGGGCAGGCGAGACCTCATCTCTACAATAAAATCAAAAAATTAGCCGGGCGTAATAGTGCGCAACTGTAACCAGCTACTCAGAAGGCTGAGGCGGAAGGATCGCCGGAGCCCAGCAGGTCGAGGCTGCGGTGGCCGGAAGCAGTCACTGCACTCCAGTCTGGGCGACAGAGTGAGACTCCAACTCAAAAAAAAAAAAAAAAAAAATCCGTTAATAAATACTTTAGCAGTAGATCTAAGTGGGGAACATAATGCAATTATCTCGGTAGATGCTGGAAAAGCTACAAAATTCAATACCCATCTCTGAGGGAAAAAAAAAACACTCAAAAAAATAGGAATTGATGGACACTTTCTCAACACATAATAGATATATCTTTGTACTAAGTCAAGCTCTTACTTAAAGAGAAAACACTAGGATAAGGAATAGAGCAAGGATACCTGCTATGTCTACTACTATTTAACACTGTATTGATGGTTTGAGCTAATGCAATCAGACAAGAGAAAACAACTCAAAGTATTATAGTTATCAAAGAAGTAGTAAAACTATCTCTTTCTGCAGATGATATAGTTGCATACCTGAAAACCTCAACAAGTAGAATCAATAATAAAACTAACTAGAAAATCAAAAACTTCAGTGAGATAGCAGGTCATAAAATTAAACAATGAAAAGAAATGAAGTCTTACAGTATGGCAGATGTGAGTTTGAAACCCTCTTCTATCACCTACAAGGAGAAGTCACTTTAATTCTCCAAGCTTCAGTTTTCTCATATGAAAAATAGGCATATACCTACCTCTTAAGATAGTTGTCATATTTGGTATGTAAAATATCGAATATGTGTGGGACATACAACAAAGAGCAGCTACTATTACTAGGAGAATGGGCCGCACATGGAAAGGACATGAGCTTTTGAAGGAGACAATTAGACCTGAACACAGGCTCTGCTACCTGTTAACCATACGATCCTAGGCAAGTAAAAACCTTCTCTGAATTCTAATGGACTGTTATAAAAATTGGATGAGAAAGCATACATATGGAAATCTATTCCTTCATTCAACAAATGTTTATTGAGTATTTAAATATGCTACAGACTATAGAAGAGAAAGAGGAGAAAAAAAACTTCCTTCTGATTAGATAACATGCTAAGTCCTGTGCTAGGCTACATATATCAAAGGTAAACAAAGCAGACATTGTCCCTGCTTTCATGGAGTTTATAGACTGATAAGGAAGACAAAAATTAAATAACTACCTATGAAAAACATACGAATATAAATAGCACTAAGTGTTATGAAGGAAAGCAATAAGAGACTAAGAAAGAGAACAACAAGAGGGGGCTACTTTAATTTGAATAGTCAAGGGGAGTCTTTCTTTTAAAGATAAATTAATTATATGATACCAACTGTGTGCCAGACACTATTCTTATCTCATAGTATTCTTATATCACATCAAGGCACTGGTTCAGGGTCATACAATAGAAAAAAAAAACCCTATCTGCACTATCCCATGTCAATTGCTGACTATCAAAGAACTGGGATGTTTACCTACAAAATAAAAATCAGTTATGAAATTTTAAACTCATAAAACACTAAGAATGACAAATGACTATACATTCAAGTACTAAGAATAAAATTTGGCTATATAATTCTATTACCAAGAGCTGTTTAAGTCTCATCATTTTTAGAACTGATGGTGGCTGGCGCAGTAGGTCAGGCCTGCAATTCCAGTGCTTTTGGAGACTGACGTAGGAGAACTGCTTGAGGCTAGGACTTCAAGACCACCCCAATCAACAGAGCAAGATCCTGTCTCTACCAAAAGTAAAAAATTAGCCAGGCTGAGAAAGGAGGCTCCCTTGAGCCCAGGAGTTTGAGGCTACAGAGAGCTATGATTGTGCCACTGCACTCCAGCCTGGGCAAAAGAGTAAGACCTTGTCCAAAAAAAAAAAAATGATTATGAAATATGATGTACAGAATGGTGTCATTCTGGTTAAGAGCTCTAAAATGGCGTCAGGAAGCATTCAAAGAAGGGCTACCTATATGAGCTGCAGGATTGCCTTGAACCTTTGAAGTGGGTCAGCCATGACCATAAAATTCTGGAAAACAGCTGAATTCACCAGTACTATAATTCCAGAACAGCAAAATAACCAATTAATTCGTGTACTAAGCCAGCTGCCTCCACCAATGATAATTCTTTCAAAACAACATGCATAATCACCTTCAGCGTTCTTTTAAAAAATTCCTACTACCTTTTGTCTCTTAAGGAACACAATTTGTCTTCTAGCCAAATCGGTGTCTCCTGAAGTGCAATTCCTAAGACCCCAATAAACACATTGTCTTACTGCTTTGTAGTCTGGTCTTTTGCCTCTTCTTGATTGACATCAAGATCCTCAGGCCAGGTGCAGTGGTTCATGCCTGTAATTCCAGCACTTTGGGAAGCCAAGGGAGAACTGCTTGAGCCCAGGAGTTAAAACCAGCCTGGGTAACATAGCAAGATCTCATCTCTCCAAAAAATTTTAAAAAGAGGCATGGTAGCACATGCCTATAATCCCAGTTACTCAAAAGGCTAAGGAAGCAGAAGGATCATCTGAGTGCAGGAATTTGAGGCTGTGGTGAGCTATGATTGTGTCACTGCACTCCAGCCTGAGCGACAGAGTAAGACTCTGACTCACAAAAAAAAAAAAAAAAATCCTCAATTTACAGTCTGTGATTAAAGAAGACAAGATTTGCAATTATTTTTCTTATTTCAGTTTCCTGCTATATCGTATGTATAAATACTTTCTCTATAACTACATTCTACAAGAATTATTGCTTCATTTTAATTAAAAAACCATTTTATATCTTATATATCCTGGCATCTTTTACAGTTCCTAAAAAATATCTCTTCTCACCTCATGTATATAACTAATAATAAGTCAAAGTGTTTTAACTGTAACATACCATATTTTTCCATATGTTCTTTTCCAGCATACCCAAACATCTGAGGAGCAACTGGGTGGGCAGAAAATCCATACTTATTGATCAGGACATCAAGATGTTTATCAATTGGATGGGTCCTCTCTGAAAACTAAGAATGGGGGAAGCAAAATTTCATAAGCAACTGGCATAAGTACCTCTTTCACTACTATAGTGTTATTAAGACATTTGTTTATTCTAGGAACACAGTAAACCCAAAATGGTCAATAAGGATACTACCAATTAGGAAATGCTCTGCAGGGGAACATGGAAAAAAAAAAAGAACAACCAAGTGATCAAAGAGGTATTAATTCTTTCAAGAAATATTTACTGGGTATCCACTATGTGCCAGTAACTAGTCAATGTATGGGAGATAAAAGACTGACAAATTTGATAAAGACTGCTCATTTGGCATTTACATTTGGGGGAGAAAGAGACAGAAGGTTAAAGGGACAAGCATGAATAAAAATGCAAATAATAGTGCTATAAAAGAAGAATAAACCTGAGTAATAGGATAAAGACTGAAGGTGAAAAGTGCTATTTTGTAGACAATAGTCAGGAGGTCACAAAGATAAGGTGATATTTAAGCCGGAATAAAAAGGAGTGGGGAATAAGTCAGCTGGACCACCTTAGGAAAGAAACAGTTTAAACAGATGAAATAGCAAGAACAAAAACATTAAGGCAGGAGCATAAACGGAGGTTTGAGAAAATGCGCTATCAGAATAAGTATAAAGTGGTGCTCGGAGAGTGCAGCCCTGTTTCCTTAGTTCTAGAATAGAAGATTACAGTTCCACTGCAAATAGCCCAGAAAGAAAAAGCTGTTTCTTGTCAGTTTACCTATTGGATCAGATCAGTAGTCCCCAACTTTACAGCATCAGGGACCAGTTTCATGGAAAACAATTTTTCCACGGACAGGGGGCAGGGTACGGATCGTCAGGCATTAGAATCTCATACGGAACACACGACCTAGATCCTTAGCATGTGCATTTCACAATAGGATTCTCACTCCTATGAAAATCTAATGCCTCTGCTCACAGCCTCTCACTTCCTGCTGTGCAGCCCAGTTCCTGACAACCAGTGGGAGAATCCCTGTATTAGATTATAAGCTGCCTGAGGGCTGGATCTCTTTTTCATACACCTTAGTACATATACCCAATGCTAGCATAAATTGTGAAGAATAAATTAAGATATTTTTAGTCCATAGAGAGGTTCTAAAGGGAATACTGCTCATTCTCCTTGATTGAGAAATAGACTTAAAGAAGAAAATAAATAGTTTTAGTTACATATGACTAACAACCTGACAATTTAAAAAGTAAAGATAACTCAGTTGATAAATGAGTCTTGTGGAATCTCTGAACACATATATCTGTAAAACAGGTATCTATAATTATATGCTTGAAGCCGGGTGTGTAGTGGCTCATACCTGTAAACCCAGCACTTGGAAAGGTAGAGGTGAGAGGATTACCTGAGTCCAGGGGTTTGAGACCAGCCTGGGTAACATGTTGAAAACTCATCTCTACAATAAATCAAAAATTAGCTGAGTGTGGTGGCACACACCTGTAGTTCACACACCTAAAGGCTGAGGTGGAAGGATTGCCTGAGCCCAGCAGGTAGAGGATGCAATGGCAGTGAGTAGTGTGCCACTGCACTCCAGCCTAGGTGACAGAGTAAGACTCCAACTCAAAAAAATAATAATTATTATTATATGTCTGGATGGCTATCAGGAGAATTTTTTTATCTTGTCACAAGAAAAAAATTAAATTTGTGACTATACAATAAACATTCATTTGTAAAGGTATTTCCTTCTCTGTACCAGGAAAAGAAGGATGACTAAATTACTAGAGGATCTTAATGGATAAAGTAGGCATTGACTTCAATCTGCAAAGCAAAAGTTCACCCTTGTTTAAGGTGCTTTTCCTAACCCTCTTGTCTTAACGGGGGCCCTTCCTCACACACTCATTTTTCTTTGTTTGAAAACAATAGTATTTAAACTGGAAGTTTAAAGTTTTTTCTTTGATATTTTCTCTGGAGATTTACTTGTTTCCCTGGGTTCTCACCCATTTATACTATGGGATTATACATGAATATAAATGTTAATGAACTTTTAAAGTTTTTCTCTTGTTAATGTCTTTTGTAATAGCTCTAGTTAAGAACTATAAAGGGTACAGAAAAAAATAATTTTCCTCTCTAAATTAGTTTAAAATATGTCAACATGGCTCTATTAATTGTGATACATATACCATACTAACATAAGATGTTAATAGGGAAATATGGTTACGGGTACAAGTTGAGGCAGGATAGCCAGCACAGGTGGGACATAGATAAATTTCCCATAGGTAGGTTTTAGGAAGAATTCAGAGATTTTTAAAATTACATTTTACTGCAGGCCAAACTGCTGCCTACCCCACCCCCCCTTGGCAAGTCAAAAGAAAATCCCATTAGAAATAAGAATAGGATGGCCCAAACTTTCAGCTCATAATCACTAAAAATCCTTCAGGTTCCCTGTTGAAGGTAAAAAGCTCAACCCCACCCTCTTCCCAGCTTGTTTTGTAAACAGGTTAACCTAATCAGCCCTTTGTAACCTTCACGACACAGACTGCATCACCATGGCAGTCACCACCCGTCTGCCTGCCATTGATCACGTGTTGTCAGTACCTACACTCGTTTGCTGCTTGGTGATGACATGGAACCGACCACCACCCAATCACCAAAGGGAAGGTTTAGAAGGCATTCGACTTCAAACAGAAGCCACCACTGCTTTGTTAAACTCTGGTATCTCCAAGTGGTTCTTTGAGCTAAGACTGCCATGTCTCCTTAGCTTTGGCCCTCTCTTCTATCTTAGGGAGGTGACTCAATCGCTCTCTCTCTGTAATTTACTTTCTAAATAAACTTTTATTGAAAACAACAACAAAAAAATTTTAGCCTGTCATACAGAAAAAAAGAGATATATATTACATTATATATTAAAAATACATAAAATGTTTACATCTAAGTAAAAAAGGAATGTTAATTAAAACAATTAGATACAATTTCTTCTAGCTGTATAGACTAACAGAAACAAGATTTACCCTTCTATCTTAAACAATTAAAAACCATGACAAAATATACAAAACTGTTTCAGACTATGAACAACATAAAGTGCAAGACAGCTCTGAGAGAAAGAAATTTCATCAGGTGAATATTATGACTTTCCATAGATTACTACTCAGGAAGAGTAAGGAAGAATACCATAGAGTTCAGCAGTTTCACTGAGTTAAAGAAACCAAGTTCAGAGACCAAGGCATCTACATTTCACAGAGAAGAGCACTGGAGAGAAGAAAGGTACACAAAGAGAGTGACAGAGAAAGAGAGAAAGCACTAAAGGTCTGCAGAGGGTTCCCCTTGAGTCTTCAGTGAGTCTGATGAACAAATGAATATGAATTAACTACAAAGATAAGGAAAATAATCACTGGAAAGGAGTAGGCAGGACAATCCTCAAAGCTCACACAGGGCCAGGAACAGCTCTTACTCCCTCTAATCATAGTGAAAAGTTCTCCTAATGGGACACTTAAAAATTCCTAAAGTTACTGCTTGAGTATCAGAACCAGTTTAACCTTAGAATAAAGGCTGTCTGATTCTACCTAACAGAGCTTAAAAGCAAATCTCAAAAGGATCATTTCTAAACAAAACTTCCCTAGAACAAATCCCTAAATTTATTTATTTATTTTTTTTTGAGTTGGAGTCTCACTCCATCGCCCAGACTGGAGTGCAGTGGCCGCTCCCAGCCAACACAGCCTCAACCTGCTGGGCTCCGACGATCCTTCCACTTCAGCCTTCCAAGTAGCTGGAACTACACGCGTGTGCTACCACGCCCGGCTAATTTTTTTTTTGACTTATTGTAGAGATGAGGCCTCACCAAGTTGCCTGGGTGGGTCTTGAACCCGCAGGATCAAGCAATCCACTCACTTCAGCCTACCAAAGCGTGGGATTACAGGCTGAGCCACCGAGCCCGACAATATTTAAAGGAATATAAAAAAATCTAACTGCCAACAATGTCTAATATACAGTCAAAAATGTCAAGGCATAGGCTGGGTGCAGTGGCTCACATCTGTAATAGCAGGGAGGATTGCCTGAGGCCAGGAGTTAGAGAAGAGCCTGGGAAACACAGCAAGATCCGATCTCTACAAAAAAAATTTAAAAATTAGCTGGGAATGATGGCACATGCCATAGTTCCACCTACTTGGGAGGCTGAGATGAAAGGATCTCCCGAACCCAGGAGTTCGAGGCTGCAGTGAGCTGTGATCACACCACTGTACTCCAGCCTGGGTAACAGAGTGAGACTCAGACTAAAAAAAAAAAATTTACAAGGCATGCAATAAAACGGAAAAGTACAAACTGTAGTAAGTAAATCAATCAACAGAAATATACCTAGAAATGATACAGCTGATAGAATCAGTAAACAAAAAAAAATTTTTTTTTTTTTTTTGAGTTGGAGTCTCACTCTATCGCCCAGACTGGAGTGCAGTGACATGCTCCCAGCCACCACAGCCTTGACCCACTGGGCTCCAGCAACCCTTCCACCTCAGCCTTCCAAGTAGCCGGAATTATAGGCATGCGCTACCACACCCAGTTAGTTTTTTTGATTTATTGTAGAGATGAGGTCTCGCCAAGTTGCCTGGGCGGGTCTCGAACCCGCAGGCTAAGGCAATCCACTCAACTTGGCCTCCCAAAGCGCTGGGATTACAGGCTGAGCCACCAAGCTCAGCCAGTAAACAAAAAATTTAAGACAGTTATTATAATACTCTTCATTTGTTTAAGAAGTTATAAGAAAACATGACTGTGACAAAAAATATATAGATGATATTTTTAAAGACCCATTTGAAACTTTCAAAGATGAAAAATACGTCTGAAAAGTATACTGAGTGGAATTAACAAAAATTAAGGCACTTTAGCACAAATTAGTAACTTGGAGTCATGACAATCTATACTCAAAATGAAATATACAGAGAATGAAAAAAACTGGAAACAAAATATCAGTGAACTGTGAAAAATTCAAAAAGTTTAGAAAATGCATTATTGGAGTCCCATTTTTAAAAAAATGAAGGGAGAGAGAAGGCAGGAAAAATATTTTAAGAAATAATGGCTGAGCCGGGCTCGGTGGCTCAGTCTGCAATCCCGCGATTTGGGAGGCTGAGGTGAGTGGATTGCCTGAGCCCGCGGGTTCGAGACCCACCTGGGCAACTTGGCAACACTTCATCTCTACAGTAAATGAAAAAATTAGCCAGGCGTGGTAGCGTGCCCCTGTAGTTCCAGTTACTTGGAAGGCTGAGGTGGAAGGATTGTCGGAGCCCAGTAGGTCGAGGCTGCGGTGGCCGGGAACGGCCACTGCACTCCAGTCTAGGCGACAGAGTGAGACTCCAACTCAAAAAAAAAAAAATTCATACCATGGCCAATCTGAATCTACTAATATGGACTGAAAGCAAAGATGCAAGAAGATGTGTATAATAAGATCTCACAAACTGAAACAAGCCAGTATACATCAGCTCTGGCTAAGCACTAGTTTAAACCCAACCAGGCCATGCACAGTGAGACTTATGCCTATAATCCCAGCACTTTTGGAGGCCAACAGGAGGATTGCTTGAGCCCAGGAGTTCTAGACCAGCTTAGGCAACATAGCGAGACCTTGTCTCTACAAAAAAATTTTAAAATTAGCTGGGCATGGTAGCATGCATCCTTAGTTCCATCTATAGCCCAAGAGGTCGAGGCTACAGTAAGCTGTGATCATGCCACTGCACTCCAGCCTGGGTAACAGTAAGACCCCAACTCAAAAATGAATAAATCCAACCATATCAATCAGTGAGTTAAATGGAAAGGATACAAAAAGCCCAATTAAAAGGCAGAAATTGGCTGGGCTTGGCGGCTCAGCCTGTAATCCCATGCTTTGGGAGGCTGAGGTGAGTGGATTGCCTGAGCCCGCAGTTTCGAGACCCGCCTGGGAAACTTGGCGAGACCTCATCTATACAATAAATCAAAAAATTAGCCAGGCATGGTAGCATGCGCCTGTAGTTCCAGCTACTTGGAAGGCTGAGGCGGAAGGATCACTGGAGCCCAGCAGGTCGAGGCTGCGTTGGCCAGGAGCGGCCACTGCACTCCAGTCTGAGCGACAGAGTGAGACTCCAACTCAAAAAAAAAAAAAAAAAAAAAGCAGAGATTATTATATTGTTGGAAAGCAAGACCTAACTATATGCTCCCTACAAAAACCCAATTCAAACATAAAGACAAAAATAGGTAAAGAGATGGAAAAAGAAATACTTTCTAAATTCTACTCAAAAAGTAATGGAAAAAGAAATACTATTCCAATTCTACTCAAAAGAAAGCTGGGAATGGCTATGTTAATAATAAAATAGATGTATATCAAGGAACAAATTACAAGAAATAGGGAGGGCAGTCTCATAAGGATGAAGAGGCCAACTTACCAAGAGGACATAACAACCCTAAATTCTCATGTTTATATATCTGATATCATAGACTGAAGCAAAAATTGATAGCTATCTACAGAAATAGCAGAGATCTCAATATTTTTTTCTCAATAATTGATAGAATGATTAGACAGACAAATCAATAAGGATATAGTAGATTTAACCAACATTAATAGTCAACTTAAAAAGCATTTATAGAACACTCCAGGCCTGGCTCGGTGGCTCAGCCTGTAATCCCGCGCCTTTGGGAGGCTGAACCTGTGGGCTCAGGCAATCTACTCACCTCAGCGTGGGCTGGCGAGACCTCATCTCTACAATAAATCAAAAAATCAGCTGGGCGTGGTAGCGCGCGCCTGTAATTCCGGCTACTTGGAAGGCTGAGGCGGAAGGATCACCAGAGCCCAGCAGGTCGAGGCTGCGGTGGCCGGGAGCGGCCACTGCACTCCAGTCTGGGCGACAGAGTGAGACTCCAACTCAAAAAAAAAAGAACACTCCAACTAATAAGAGCAGAGTACATATCCTCTTCAAGCACACACAAAATATGTATCAAAATAAACCATATCCTGAACCAAAAAACAAGTCTCAAGCTAAAAAAAAAAAAAATTCACCATACAAAATATACTTTGTGATAACAAAAGAATTAAAATAGACACAAATAACAGAAAAAATAAATACCTGGAAAATGCCCAAATACTTGAAAACTAAACAGCACACTTCTAACACATAGGCAAGAGATGAAACCATAATGGAAAATTACAAAATAATTTGAACTAAATGAAAATAAAAGTATAGAATAAAAATATTTGTGGTATGCTGCTTAAGCTGTGTTTTAAAAGAAATCTACAGAATTAAATGCTCTCACTAAAAAAGAAAAAATAATTAGAAAAAGAAAAAATAATTAAATGCTTATATTTAAAAAGAAGAAAGGTTTAAGATCAATTACCAATTTGTGAAGCTAAAAAAGTAAAGAGCAAATTAAACCCAAAGCATGGTGAAGAAAGAAAATATCAAGAATGAGAGCAGACTAAGGTAGAAAATAAACAGAATGCAAAAGAATGAATGGAAATGAGCAGAATAGAATAGAAAAAATATATATACAAAATCTTTAGTCAGAGTAATCATGAAAAAAGAAAGAAAACGCATTACCAACATGAGAAGGAAAGGATGTGTCTAAAGATCCTACAGTAATGAGATACTAAGGGAAAACCTTATTGCCAATAAACTTAATAATTTAGATGAAATGGACAAATTCCTTGAAGCACACTATCAAGCTTCACTTTAAGAAAAATAAAGTTCCGGATTAAGATGGCCACCGTGAAGCAGCTAGAGTATGTTTCTCCAATGGCGTAAACCAACATAGCGTTTCCTCAGCTCCCAGAGAGGAACAGGACCAGCAGCACACCCCACAACTCATCAAAAAAGTTATCATAACCACATAGTGCAAAGAAGAGAAAAATCCATCATTCTGGGCTGGAACTAGACAAACTGTTGCCTGGATCACACAGAACTCAGCAGCCTCCACAATGGGAAAGGCGAATGAGGGGATTTCAGGACTTCTGTGCTCCTCTTTGCAGACTCGGAAGGCTCCCTGAGTCTTGAGGGACTAGTCTGGTTTCCTAGCCTGGTTTGCTAGACAGGAAACTGACTTACCCATAGCCATGCTCTGCCAAAGCCTACCTGGAGTGGTGCAGGAAAAAAGAGCCCTGAGCAGTTCTGGCTGTCATATCAACAGGAACTCCAGCCTCAGATGGAATGGACCCCAAGGGCAAATTCCTCAGTGGCAGACAGTTCCTGGCTGGGGTAGGCTACTTGAGAACACCAGGGACACTGCATTTTGCATTTGGAAGGTAGGCTGCCTGAGACTAAGGTAAGGAGCTAGGCTGAGGTAAAGAGCTAGGTAAGCAACCTCACTGTGTAAACTCTTCTGTGCCTGCCCTGCACAACAGCGTTACCCTAGTAGCCTAGAACTCCCTCCTAATCCACACTGGGGTAGCCAAGAGTACACACAAGTAGAGCGCTTGAGCTCCCTGCTCCCCTTGCACTCCCATCACAGGTTCAAAACAGAATTTGAGCAATCTCCAGAGCCCTACCTTCTACCTAGGTTGACTGAGCACCTTGGAGGACACTAGCTAAAGAGAAAGCCCATAGCCACCATTGCAGCTGACTTTCTCCCACAAGCAATACCTCCTGGCTGAAGGTCACCAGCACAGCCCACTACATGGGATATAATACCTCAGTTTTGGAAAAGGCCTGGTCCAAGACCCCAGCTAATACCACTTTTCAAGTCACTATGGTCACTCAGGATGCTGTGATTCAGTGCAGGCACCCAGCACAGGATTATCAGAGCTGGCAACTGAGAAACTCACCACATCAAGGCTAAATATAACTAAGGAAACCCAACAGTGCCTATGTCAGCCCTCTGACAACCTCAAATAAGAACTACTACCCAGATAAGAAGGAACCAGAACAATAATTCTGACAATATTATAAAACAGTTCCCTAACACCCCAAAAGACCACACTAACTCTTCAGCAATGAATCCTAACCAAAATTAAATATTTGAAATCCCAAATGTAGAATTCAAAAGGCTAATTATAAAATTAATTAATGAACTTCAGGAGAAAATTTTTGAAAACGAACATAAAGAAATTTTAAATACTATTCAGGACATGAATGAAAAATTCTCCAAAGAGATAGACACCTTTTAAAAAAAAGCTGAAATTCTGGAAATAAAAGAATAATTTAGGAAAGTGAAAAATGCAGAGGCAAGTTTTAACAGTAGACTAGAACAAGCCGAAGAAATGATTTCATAAGGTGAAGTAAGGTTTTTTAATTAACTCAAGTAGCCAACCATAAAGACAAAAGAATCAAGAGAATGGAACAAAATTTCCAAGAAATGTATGAAATGTCCAAGCCTAAGAATCATAGGTGTTCCTGAGAAAGCAGAGAAAGCAACAGGTTTGGAAAACCTATTTGAGGTAATAATGGAGGAAAACTTTCCTGGCCTTGCCAGATTTAAACAGATACAAGGAGCCCAATGAACCCCCAGAAGATTCATTGCAAAAAGATTATCCACAAGGCACATAATCAGCAAAGTTAAGGTGAAGTAAATAATTTTAAGAGCAGTGAGACAAAAGCATCAAATAACTTACAAAGGTAAACCTACCAGACTAACAGCAGACTTCTCAGAAGAAATCCTACAAGCCAGAAGGGACTGGGCCTCATTTCAATCTCCTCAAACAGAGTAACTGACAGTCAAGGATTCTGCATCCCACAAAACTAAGTTTCATAAATGAAGGAGAAATGAAGTCTTTCTCAAACAAGTAGACACTGAGGAAATTTGTCACCACTAGATGGGCTCCACAAGAAATATTCAAAGGAGTTCTAAATCTTGAAACAAAAGATTTAAATACACCAGTAGAAAACCGCTGAAAATCAAAAGGCTTGCAGGTATTATGGAACACCAACACAAAAGAGAAAATAAGTAAATAAATAAATAAATAAAGCAATCAGATAACAACCAGTATGATGAATGGACTAGTATCTTGTAAGGTAAAGGGGTAAGAATAAATATTCCATGCAAATGGAAACCAAAAATGAGCAGGAGTAGCCATTCTCATACCAGATAAAACAGACTTTAAAGTAAAAACAGTAAAAAAAAAAAGACAAAGATGGTTATTGTATAATGATGAAGGGATCAATCCAATGAGAAGACATAAAAATCTTAAATATATATGTGCCTAATATCAGAGGTCCTGGCTTTAATAAACAAATTCTACAAGTCATTAAAAAAAAAGGAGACAGACAGCAATATAATAATAGTAGGAGACTTCAACATTCCACTGACAGCAATAGACAGAATATCAAAGGCAGAAAATCAACAAATAAATATTGGAGTTAAATGATCCTAGAGCAAACAGAACTAACAGACACCTACAGAACATTCCACCCCAAAACTACGGAATATACATTTTTCTTATCAGTACATGGAGCATCCTCTAAGACAGACCATATGATAGGCCACAAATCAAGTCTCAAAAAATTTTTTTAAATCAAAATAAATATCAAACACCTTCTAAAACCACAGTGGAATAAAACTAGAAATTAAGTCCAAGAAAATGTGAAACCAAACAAAAATACAGAATTTAAACAATCTACTCCTGAGTGATTTTTGGGTCAACAAAGAAATCAAGGAAGATATTTTAAAAATCCTTGAAATGAATGACAACAGTGAAACAAGTTATCAAAACCTCTGAGAAACAGCCAAAGCTGTACTCAGAGGAAAATGTATAGTGGTTAAAGCCTACATTAATAAGACTGAAAAGTCACATATCAACAACCTAACATCACACCTCAAAGAATTAGAAAAAGACAAACAAACCAAACCCAAAGCCAGTAAAAGAAAAGAAACAATAAAAATCAGAGTAGAACTAAATGAAATTGAAATTTAAAAAAATACAAAGGATCAAGGAAACAAAAAGCTGGTTCTTTGAAAAGATAAACAAAATTGATAGGCCACTAGCTAGATTAATCGAGACATGAAGAGATTAGCTAATAAGAAATGAAAAACGAGACATTACAACTGATAGGGTGGAAATTCAATAGACCATATGAGACTAGTATGAACAAACTAGACAATCTAGAAGAAATGGTTAAATTCTTGGAAACATGCCAGCCCCTAATCTTGAATCAGGAAGAAATAGAAACACCGAACAGATCAATAACAAATACTGAGTTGACACAGTAATTAGAATTCTCCCAACAAAAAAAAAGTCCAGGACCTGAGGAACTCACAGCTGAATTCTACCAAACCTTCAAAAAATAACTGGTACCAATTTTACTGAAGATATTCCACAAGACTGAAGAGAAGGGAACCCTCCCTAACTCAATGCTAGGAGGCCACTATCACTCTGATATCAAAGTCAGGCAAAGATAACAAAAAAAGAAAACAACAGACCAACATCCCTTATGAATGTAGAAACAAAAATCCTACAAAATATTAGCAAACTGAATTCAACAACACTTTAAGAAAAGTAATATACCACGACCAAGTTGGTTTTATCCCAGGGATGCAAGGGTGGTTCAACATATACAAGTCATCCAAACATTATCCAATTCATAAAGAGAACTAAAAACAAAAATCATATGATCATTTCAATAGATGCAGAAAAAGCATTTGATAAAATCCAGCATCCCTTCATGATAAAAGACCTCAGCAAAACAGGCATAGAGGGAACATTCCTCAAAATAATAAAAGCCATACGTGACAAACCCACAGCCAATGTCATCCTAAACAAAGAAAAGTTCCTTCTCAGAACTGGAACAAGGCAAGGATGCCCACTTTGACCACTCCTATACAGTATACTAATAGAAGTCCTAGCCAGAGCAATCAGGCAAAAAATAAATAAATAAATAAAAAAGAGAGAGAGAGAGAGAGAGAGAGAGAGAGAAAGAAAAGAAAAAGAAATAAAGACTATCCAAACAGGAAAAGAAGAAATCAAAGTCTCTCTGTATGCCGACAGTATGATCTGATACCTAGAGAATCCTAAAGACTCCTCTAAAAGACCTCTAGACTTGATAAATGAATTTGGCAAAGTTTCAGGATACAAAATCAACACACAAATCAGCAGCACTGCTATACAATAGTGACCAAACTGAGGATCAAATCAAGAACTCAATTCCATTTACTATAGCAGCCAAAAAGCTAAAATACCTAGGAATATTTTTATCCAAGGAGGCGAAAGAAGAAGAACTACAAAATTTTGATGAAATAAATTTAGAGGACGCAAACAAATGGAGAAATATCCCATGTTCATGAATTGGAAGAATCAACATTGTTAAAATGACCCTATCAAACTACCAATGTCATTTTTCACAGAATTAAAAAAAAATCCTAAAATTCATATGGAACCAAAAAAGAGCCAGAAGAGCCAAAGCAATTCTAAGCAAAAAAAAAAAAAAAAAAAAAAACAAAGCTGGTGGAGGCATCATATTACCTAGCTTAAAATTATACTACAAGGCTATAGTAACCAATACAGCATGGTACTGGTACAAGAGCAGACACATACACCAATGGAACAGAATAGAGAATCCAGAAATAAACCCAAATACCTAAAATCGTCTGGTCTTTGACAAAGCAGACAAAAACATACACTGCGAAAAGGACACCCTATTCAACAAATGGTGCTGGGAAAATTGGATAGCTACATGCAGAAAAATTGAAACTTGATACCTATCTCTCCCCATATAAAAAAATTAATTCAAGATGGATTAAAGACTTAAATGTCAGCCCTGAAACCATAAAAATTCTAGAAGAAAGCCTGGGAGAAACTTTCCTGGACATTAGCCTAGGCAAATAATTGATGGCTATAACCCCAAAAGCAAATGCAACAAAAATGAAAATAAGTGGGACTTAAACTAAAACACTTCTGCACAGCAAGAGAGATAATCAACATAACAAATAGGCAACCTACAGAATGGGAAAAGATATTCACAAACTATTCATCTGACAAAGGTCTAATTTCCAGAATCTACAAAGAACTCAAACAATCAGCAAGAAAGAGGAAATTTCGGGAGTAGACAGAGAGAGATGGGAAAAAAAAATCAGCAAGAAAAAAAGCAAATAACCCCATTAAAAAGTGGGCAAGCCGGGCTCAGCGGCTCAGCTTGTAATCCCGCACCTTTGGGAGGTTGAGGTGAGTGGATTGCCTGAGCCCACGGGTTCGAGACCCACCTGGGCAGCGAGACCTCATCTCTACAATAAATAAAAAAATCAGCGGGGCGTGGTAGCGCATGCCTGTAATTCCGGCTACTTGGAAGGCTGAGGTGGAAGGATCGCCGGAATCCAGCGGGTCGAGGCTGCGGTGGCCGGGAGCGGCCACTGCACTCCAGTCTGGGTGACAGAGTGAGACTCCAACTCAAAAAAAACAAAAAAACAAAAAGTGGGCAGCCAGACTCAGTAGCTCAGCCTGTAATCCCAGCACTTTGGGAAGCCAAGGCGAGTGAATTGCCCGAGCCCATGGGTTCGAGACCAGCCCAGGCAACTTGGCGAGACCTCGTCTCTACAATAAATCAAAAATTAGTCAATTGTGGTAGTGTGCTCCTGTAGTTCCAGCTACTTGGAAGGCTGATTAGACGGAAGGATTGACTGAGCGCAGCAGGTCAATGCTGGGGTGGCCACGAGCATGCCATGGCACTCCAGCCTGGGCAACAGAGTGAGACTCCAACTCAAAAAAAAAAAAAAAAAAGTGGGCAAACAACATGAACAGACATCTCTCAAAACAAGATATACAAATGGCCAAAAAACAAATGAAAAAATGTTCAACATCACTCACTGTCAGGGAAGTGCAAATCAAAACCACAATGAGAATACTATCTTACACCAGCCAGAATGGTCATTATTTAAAAATCAAAAAACAATAGATGCTGGCAAGGATGTGAAGGAAAAGAAATGCTTATACACTGTTAATGGGAGTATAAATTAGTACAACCACTATGGAAATCAGTATAGAGATTACTCAAAGAACTCAAAATAGAACTACCATTTACCCAGTATTAATCCCACTACTAGGTATCAACAAAAAGAAACAGAGGTCATTATATAAAAAGACACCTGCACCCACATGTTCACTGCAGCACAATCCACAATTGCATATGGAATCAATTATAAATGCCTATTAGCCGATTAGTGGATAATAAAAATGTGGTATATAAATACTATGAAATACTATTCAGCTATCAAAAAGAATGAAATAATGTCGTTTGCAGCAACTTGGATGGAACTGGAGACCATCATCCTAAGCGAACCAACATAGGAACAGAAAACCCAACACCACATGTTCTCACTGATAAGTGGGAGTTAAAACTGAGGATCTGCAAAGGCATAGAGAATGGTATAATAGACATTGGAGACTCAGAAGGGGTGAAAGGAGAAGAGGTGAAGGGATGAAAAATCACTTATTGGGTACAGTGTGCACAGATAGGGATGGTGGGTATACTTAATGCCCAGACCAAAAACTATTTGCACCCCAAAGCTATTGAAATAAAAATAAATAAATAAAAATAAAATTCAGTGGTGTTAATTCACCAGTATTTTTCTTCCAAAAAAAAAAAAATTAAAAAGTCTATTGATTTCTGTTATGTTAGTTTTGCATCTTGCTAATTTTAGAATTTTTTATTGCTTGGTCAGTTTTACTTTACTTCTCTAGGATTTTGCAGATATATTATTATGTCATCTGTAAAATGCTGATTTTAGGACTAAGGTGTATATATTTTATTACATTGATAAAATATCCATTAATACTTTTATTTCTGAGTTGGAGTCTTACTCTTGTCACCCAGTCTGGAGTCAGTGGCACACTCATGCCACTGCAGCCTCGACCTGCTGGGCTTAGGTGATCCTTCTGCCTCAGCCTTCCAAGTAGCCTGAACTACATACGCACACTACCACACTTGCCCAGCTAGCTTTTGTGATTTATTATAGACAAGGTCTCACCAAGTTGCCCAGGCTGGCCTTGAACCGCCAGGCTCAGGCAATCCTCTCACCTTGGCCTCCCAAAGTGCTGGAATTACAGATTGAGCCACCGCGCCTGGCCTAATTGTTAAAAAAAAAAAGGAAAATAGATAACCTGAATGGAAATATAGTTACTAAAGAAATGGAACTTAAAAGATTGAAAACCTTCCCACAAAGAAAACTCCAGGGCAAATATACACTGGTGAATTCTACCAAACATTTAAGGGAAAAACCAATTATACACATAAATTCTTCCAAAAACAGAAAAGAAGAAAATATTTCCCAGCCATTCTATGAGATCAGCATTATCCTAATATGAAAACTAAATAAAATATTAAAACAAAAAGAAAACAACAAACCAACACCCTCATGAACACAAAACAAAAATATTTAACAAATAAAATCCAACAATATAACAATAATAATATATCACAACCAAGCATTACCTCAGGAACATAAGATAGATTAATATTCAAATATCAATCAATATAACACACTATATTAACAAACAAAAAGAATAACAAACAAAATAAGAATATCTCAAGATACAGAAAAAGCATGTGAAATAATTCAACAGGAGGAATAACACTACTCAATCTCAAGACTTGCTATAAAGCTACAGTAATCAAGACAGTGTGGTACTGACAAAAGAATAGACAAATAGATCAATGGAACAGAATAGAGAGTTCAGAAATAGATCCTCATGAACAGAAGCAACTGATCTTTGATAAAGAAGCAAAGGGAACATAATGGAAAAAAGATCCTCTTTTCAACAATGGTGTTGGAACAACTGGACACCCACAATAACACAATAAATCCAGAAATGGATTTTATAACCTTCACAAAATTAACTGAAAATAGATTATAGACAATAATGTAAATGCAACTATAAAACTCTTAGAAGACAACATGGGACAAAAATTGAGATAAAATTGGGTTTGGTGTTAACTTTTTAGCTATAATACTAAAGGTACACTTCATGAAAGAAAGAATTGAAAAGCTGAACTTCATCAAAATTAAAGTTTTCTGTTCTGCAAAAGATACTGTCAAGAAAAGCCAAGACATAAACTGACAAAGGACTGTTATCCAAAATATACAAAGAACTATTAAAACTCAACAGCAAAAAAGCAAACAACCCAATTTAAAAATGGACAAAATACCCTAACAGATACCTCGCCAAAGAAAATATACAGATGGCAAATAAACATGTAAAAAGATGCCCTACATTATATATCACTAGAGAAAGCAGATTAAAACACACCTATTAAAATGGCCAAAATCTAGAACACTAGCAGCAAGTGCTGGCAAGGATGTGGAACAACAAATACTCTCATTTATTGCTGGTGAGAATACAAAATTGTACATCCATTTTGGAAGGCAGTTTGGAAGTTTCTTACAAAACCAAACATACTTTTATCATACATCCAGAAATTTTACTCCTTGATATTTACTCGAAGAAGGTAAAAACTTATATCCACACAAAAACCTGCACATTGGTGCTTATAGTAGCTTTATTCACTATTGTTAAAACTTGGAAGCAACCAAGATGTCCTCAGTAGGTGAATGAACAGATAAACTATGGTACATTCAGACAACAGAATATTATTTCGCACTAAAAAGAAACAAGTTATCAAGCCATGAAAATAAGTGGAGGAATCTTAAATAAATATTCTTAAGTAGAATAAGCCAATCTGAAAAGACTATATACTGTAAGATTTCAGTTATATGACATTCTGGAAAAGGTAAAACTATGGAGACAATAAAAAGATCAGTGGTTGCAAGGGGTTAAGGGAGAGAGGAATGCACAGGCAGAACACAGAAGGTTTTCAGGGAATGAAAGTACTCTGCATGATACCGTAATGGTAGAATACACATTTGTCAAAACTCACAGAATGCACAACACCAAGAATGAACCCTGATGTAAACTGGGGACTTTGAACCATAATGATTTGTCAGTGAAGATTCATCAGCTGTAACAAATGTTGCACTCTGGTGAGGAATGTTGATAAAAGGGAAGGCTGTGCATACATGAAAGCAGGGGACACACAGAATATCTCTGTGCCTTCCTCTCAATTTTGCTATAAACCCAAAACTGTTCTTTAAAAAATCAAGTCTTAAAAATAAATTGGGAGAAAAAAATAGAAATGAAAGGGCAAATCCAGAGAGTGCAAGAAAACATTTGTAAAGCATACCTAACAAGATCTTAGGCCAGGCACAGTGGCTCACAGCTGCAATCCAGTCATTTTGGGAGGATGAGGCAGGAGGACTGCTTGAGCCCAGGAGTTCGAGATCAGCTTAGGCAACATAGCAAGACCCCATCTCTACAAAAAAATTTTAAAAATTAACTGGGCATAGTGGCATGCACCTGTAGTCCCAGCTACTCAGGAGGCTAAGGCAGAAGAATCGCCTGAACTCAGGAAGTTGAGGCTGTGGTGGGCCATGATCGTGCCACTACACTCTAGTCCAGGAGACAGAGTGAGATCTGAACTAAAAAAAAAAAAAAAGGCACTTGTATCTATCGAATGTATAAAGAACTCTTACAATAAACAAGAAAATAACCAAGCAATAAGTGAGCAAAAGGCATGAATAGTAATCCCAGTACATTGGAAGGCAGAAGCAAAAGGACTGCCTAGGTTCAGGGGGTTGCAATCAGCTTAGGCAACTTGGTGAGACCTCGTTTCTACAATAAATAAAAAAATTAGCTGGGCATGCTGGTGCACACCTGTAGTTCCAACTACTTGGAAGGCTGAGGTGGAAGGATCACTTGAGTCCTGCAAGTCAAGTCTGCAGCAGTCACTGCATTCCAGCCTGGGTGACAGAGTGAGACACTGACTCTAATTTTTAAAAAAAGGAGAGAAATTTTTCAACCTAACCAAAGGAATCTAACAAACTTAATAGTAAAAGACTTAATACTTTCCCTGTAGGATCAGAAACAAGACAAGGACTTCAGTTCTTACCACTTCTATTCAACATTATACTAGAAGTTCTAGCCAAAGCAATTAAACAAGAAAATAAATAGAAAGCATCCAGATTAAAAAGAAAATATGCTGGGCATGGTAGTTTACGCCTATAATCCCAGCACTTCAGGAGGCAGAGGTGAGAGGATTACCTGAACCCACGAGCTGGAGACCAGCCTGGGCAACTTGGTAAGACCTTATCTCCACAATATATCAAAAGATTAGTCAGGCATGGTGGTTCATGCCTGTAGTTCTAGCTACTTGGAAGGCTGAGGTGGAAGGATCACCTGAGCCCAATAGGTAGAGGCTGTGGTGGGCGTGAGCATGCCACTGCACTCCAGCCTGAGCGGCAGAGTGAGACTCTGACTTAAAAAAGAAAAAAAACAACTAGCTCTATTCACAGATAGCACAATCTTGTATACAGAAAATCCTAAGAAATCCACTAACATTTATTAAAATAAATATGTTTTGCAAGGTTATGGGATACAAACATTAAATGTACTTCTATACACATGCCATGAACAACTGAAAATGAAATCAAGAAAACAATTCCACTTATAAAGCATCAAAAAGAATAAAATACTTAGGAGTAAGTTTAACAAAAGATGTATGAAAACTCCAAAATATTGTTGAAAGAAACTGAAGATGTATCTTAAATAAATAGAAAGACACTCCATACTCATGAATAGAAGATTTCAGATTGTTAAGATGGCAATACTCCCAAACTGATCTACAAATTCAATAAAATGGCTATTAGAATCCCAGCTGGTTTCTTTGAAAAATTAGTAAGCTGATTCTAAAATGTACATGTAAACTCAAGGGACACATAATAACCAAAATAATATTGAAAAAGAAGAATTTGGAGGACTCTCACTTTCTGATTTCAAACTTACTAACCAGAATAGTAACCTAAATAGTGTAGCACTGGCATGAGGACATACAGATTAATGAAGGAGAATTAAAAGTACAGAAATAAACCTTCACAATTATGGTCAACTGATTTTCAACAAGATAATACAGTGGGAGAAAGGTCAGATTTTTCAATAAATGGTGTTGAGACAACTGAATATTCAAATACAAAAGAATGAAATTCGGCCCCTACCTCATACCATATACAAAAATTAGCTCTAAAGGTAACAGCTAAAACTATACAACTCCTACTAGAAGAAAACAAAAGAGTGAACTTATGACCTTAGATTTGGCAAAGCTATCTTAGCTATAACACCAAAAGCCAAGCAACAACAAAATATAGATAAACTAAACTTCATCCAAACCAAAAACAGTTGTGTCTCAAAGGACACCATTAAGAAAGTGGAAAAACAACGCACTGAATGATAGAACATATGTACAAATCATCTATCTGATTAAGAACTTTTATCTAGAAGGTGTAAAGGATCCTTACAACTCAATAATGAAAAAACATATAATCTAATGTTATAATGGACAAAGTATCTGAATAGATGCTTCTCTAAAGAAGACATACAACAGTTAATAAACATATGAAAAGATACTCAACATCATAAGCAATCAGGAAAATGCAAATCAAAACCACAAAGAGATTCACTTCATATCTACTAGGACAGCTATAATAAAAAAGACAGGTAACAAAAAGGGATGGCAAGATGTGGTCAAAATTGAAGCCCTCATTGCTAAGGACTGAATTGTTTCTCCCAGCGAAGTTCATATATTGATGCCCTAACCTACAATGTTACTGTATTTGGAGACTGAAATTTTAGGAGGTAATTAGGGGGTTAGATGAGGTCATATATTTGGGATTCTAATCTAGTAGACCTATAAGAAGAGGATGAGAAAGAGAAATCATTCTCTCCAAGCTTGAGCACAAAGTAAAGGCTAAGAGGACACATCAAGAAGGCAGCCATCTGCATGCTGATCCTCACAAGGAAATGAATCGGCTGGCACCTTCATCTTGGACTTCCCAGTCTCCAGAACCGTGAGAAATACTCAGTCTACCGTATTTGTTATGGCAATCCAAGTAGAATAATACACATATAAATTGTTGGTGGGAATGTAAAACAGTACAGACACTTTAGAAAACAGTTTGGCAGTTTCTCAGAATGTTAAATAATGGGTTAAAATTTGGCCCAGCAATTCCACACCTAGGGGACACCCAAAAGAACTAAACATATCTCCATATAAATTTTGTACATAAATGTTCACTGCAGTATTACTTATAATAGCCAATAAGTGGAAACTACTTAAGTGTCCATCAACTGATGAATCAATAAACAAACTGTGGTATAATTTTACAATGGAGTATTATTCAGCAAAAAAGAATGAAGTACTGATAAATGCTGCAATATAGATAAACCTTGAAAGCACCAGGCTCGGTGGCTCAGCCTATAATCGCGCGCCTTTGGGAGGCTGAGGTGAGTGGATTGCCTGAGCCCGCGGGTTCGAGACTCGCCTGGGCAACTTGGTGAGACCTCATCTCTACAATAAATCAAAAAAAAATTAGCCGGGTGTGGTAGCGCACGCCTGTAGTTCCAGCTACTTGGAAGGCTGAGGCGGAAGGATCGCCGGAGCCCAGCAGGTTGAGGCTGCGGTGGCTGGGAGCGGCCACTGCACTCCAGTCTGGGCGACAGAGTGAGACTCCAACTCAAAAAAAAAAAAGAAAGCTTTAAGTAAAAGAAGCCATGACAAAAACCATGCATAGTATTATTCTATTTATGTGAAATATTTAGAATAGACAAATCCATAAAGACAGCGTAGATTAGTGGTTGCCTGCAGCTGGGTTATATAAATTGTTGGTGGGAACAGTTCACAGTTATAACATTTCTTTATAGAATGATGACAATTTTCTAAAATTAGATTGAAATGACAACTGTACAACTCTGTGCATACAAGTTTTAGATACCTTGAAGAGCATAGAATAAAGGGAATTTAAAGACTATTGTTCAGCCGGGCTCGGTGGCTCAGCCTGTAATCCCGTGCCTTGGGAGGCTGAGGTGAGTGGACTGCCTGAGCCCGTGGGTTCAAGACCCACCTGGGCAACTTGGCGAGACCTCATCCCTACAATAAATCAAAAAATCAGCCGGGCATGGTAGCGTGCGCCTGTAGTTCCAGCTACTCGGAAGGCTGAGGTGAAGGATCGCCGGAGCCCAGCAGGTCAAGGCTGCGATGGCTGGGAACGGCCACTGCTCTCCAGTCTGGGCGATGGAGTGAGACTCCAACTCAAAAAAATTAAAAAATTAAAAAATAATAAAGACTATCGTTCAGGCGTGGTGGTTCACACCTGTAATCCCAGCAGTTTGGGAGGCTGAGGCGAGAGGATTGCCTAAATCCAGGGGTTTGAGACCACCCTGGGCAACTTGGTGAGATCTCATCTCTACTACAAATAAAAAAAATAGACAGGTGTGGTGGTGCACGCCTGTAGTTCCAGCTACCTGACAGGTTGGGGCAGAAAGATCACCTGAGCCCAGTGGGCTGAGGCTGCAGTGGCTATTAGCATGCCACTGCACTCCAGCTTGGGACAACAGAGTGAGACTCCTACTCAAGGAAAAAAAAAGAAAAAAAACTCTATCAATGAATTCACAGGGAAGACTAAGTTATTTCTGTAATAACACAGGCCTACTTATTTTGTAAAACATATACTGATGTATTAAGTCTTCTAGGCTTGAAGTTATTTGCTTCTTTGAATTTTGCCTAATATTGTATTGATAAAGTACAAAGTCTCCAGAGTAGTTTCATAATACTATGGAAATGGTGATAGTTTAGAAACAAACAGAAAAATATTCAACCTTAGAACTCCTAGTTCTGTGAGGGGGAAAAAGAAAAGGGAAATGCGGCCAGGCTCGGTGGCTCAGCCTTTAATCCCGCGCCTTGGGAGGCCAAGGTGAGTGAATTGCCTGAGCCCGCAGGTTCGAGACCCGCCTGTGGCAACTTGGCGAGACCTCATCTCTACAATAAATCAAAAAATTAGCTGGGCATGGAGGCGCGTGCCTGTAGTTTCAGCTACATGGAAGGCTGAGGAGGAAGAATCGCCAGAGCCCAGCAGGTCGAGACTGCAGTGGCCAGGAGCGGCCACTGCACTCCAGTCTAGGCGGCAGAGTGAGACTCCAACTCAAAAAAAAAGGAAAAAGAAAGTGCTTAGTCTCAATATCAGTTAAGAAATGCTAATTAAAAGAGCATGGGATATCAGTTCTCAACTAACAAACTAATAAAGATCAAAAAGAATAATGTGTATCTTTGAGGAGGGTATGTAGGAAATAATAAAACAGGTATTCTTGAACGTTCCTGGTGGAAGCACAAAGTACCATATTTTTCTGGTAATATGAATCAAGTCTTAAAGGTGTATATGCCTGACCCAGCAATTTCATTTTTAGGACTAAATTCTAGTCATAAAAATAATGGATGATGTGTGCAAAGATATATATAAAAAGGTGCTCACATATGTTTTTATAATAAAAAATTTAAAACAAAAAAAGAAATTACTACTAAATGACAAAAATCCAGCCAAAGAGGGTAGAATCAAAATTTAGAATTCTGGACAGGTATGGTGGCTCACGTCTGTAATCCCAGCACTTTGGGAGGCTGAGGCGAGAGGATTGCCTGAGTCCAGGAGTTTGAGAACAACCTAGGCAACATGGTGAGACCTCGTCTCTACAACAAATCAAGAAAATTAGCCATGTGTGGGGTGCACACCGGTAGTCCCAGCTACTTGAAAGGCTCACGTGGAAGAAGTGCCTGAGCCCAGCAGGTCAAGGCTGTGGTAGCCTTGATCATCCCCCTGTACTCTAGCCTGAGCAACAGAGAAAGGCTCTGACACAAAAAAAAAAAAAAAAAAAAAAATTTAAAAAAATACATTTTTTATTTGGTTAAATCTGAGAAGAAAAAAACACCTTTGTTTAGAATAGCATGTAAAATATGATCCCCAGTAAAATTATGTCTACTGATTCTTTCATCTATAAGTAATAAACAAAATGCATAACATACTATTCACTAGATGTTAATGAATAGTTATTTCTAATTATACCACAAGATGTTAATGACAGGCAACGGGATTTGGGAAATCTTTTTTTTTCCTTCTTTGGATTTTATTATGTTACTTGAATTTCTTTATAATTGGCATGCAGCCTTTTTAAAAAAATAATGACCATTATTCTATAAAAGAAAAAGTTCTTATCTCTTACTAAATAATACAACTTTAGAATCTATCCTAAGAAGATAATTAAATACAGAAAAATATTACTGGAAGTATGCTCATTTTAGCATAATTTAAGATAATAATATAACGCCCAATAAGAAAAATGCTAAGTAAACTACAACACAGCCAGGGGATAAATTGTCATGCAGTTATTAAAAATCTTCTTATAAACAATTTTTCACATGAAATAATATTCAAATTATAATACTCAGTGAAAAGTGAACTACATAAATTATAGATACAGCAGAATACCAACTCTTTATTGCTAAATTAACAAGCCATTACTGACGAGTCATTACAGGTAACTACCTCTTCTTTATTCTTTCTGGTTTCTTCCATTTTCTATGACTCTGACACAAGGAAAATAAAATTGTTAAGATAAGCAGCTCCCATAAAAGCAAGTCATAAAAATGTAAAAAGTAGCCAGGTGCACTGGCTCAAGCCTGTAATCCCAGCACTTTAGGAGGCCAAGGTGAGGGGATTGCCTGAGCCCACAGGTTCAAGAACAGCCTGGGCAACTTGGTGAGACCTCATCTCTACAATAAAGCAAAAAATTAGCCAGGGATGGTAGCACATGCCTGTAGTTCTAGCTACTTGGAAGGTTGAGAAGGAAGGATCACCTGAGCCCAGCAGGTCAACACTGGGGTAGCCGTGTGCCTGCCACTGCACTCCAGCCTAGTGATGAAGTAAGATTCCAACTTAAAAAAAAAAAAAAAATATATATATATATATATAAAACATGAAGGTTATATACATTAATTATAAATTTTCAAGGAGCCATATTAAAGAAGAGACCGGTGAAATTCATTTGAGTATATTTTATTTAACCCAATATATCCAAAATATTATAATTTTAATATGTAATCAATATTTAAAAATTGAGATATTTTACATTTTTCACAATAAGTCTTTGGAATTCAGTGTGTAATTTATACTTACAATACATCTCAACTTGGATGTTAGATTTTCTTTAGAAATATTGTATCTATATTTGGATTTCATGAAATCTGCAGTTGTAAAAGAAAATTCACATGCTCAAGTTGTTCCAAACATACTTAAAAGTTTTCCAATAATTGAACTGAGAATTAGTTTAATTTTAAATGAATTAAAATTAAATAGAATAAAAAATTCAGTTCTTTAGTTGTTTGTACTAGCTATATTTTAAGAGCTCGATAGCCATGTATATTTGCTTGTTGTGAATAGTATTCCCATTGTAATAAGTACTTTTTATTCAATGTAATAATTCTCCCATAATATAAGAAGAAATTATTACTTTTGTTAGCAGCATACCCATAAAAATGGAAAGGTTATACATGGCATGAAGGGAAATACAAATGATAAATACAGAAAACAGAACCTAACAGCAAAGCATGAATGAGATGGGTCTCTGCTGTAGAGACCCACCTAGGGGCCACAAACAGAAACAGCAAGTTATTTTTGTTAGCCTCAAATAAGTTGTTCAGCACCTTATTTTCAAATTTAGGATTCAAAAAACAAAATTTTTGGGGAGGCCAAGGTGAGAGGATTGCCTGAGTTCAAGACCAGCCTGGGGAACTTGACAAGACCTCGCCTCTACGATAAATAAAAAAATTAGCTGGGCATGATGGCCCAAGTAGTAGTCCCAGTTACTTGAAAGGCTGAGGTGGCAGGATTGTCTGAGTCCAGCAGGTCGAGGGTATGGTGGCCGTGAGCGTGCCACTGCACTCATGCCTGGGTGACAGAGTGAGACTCCAACTCAAAGAAAAAGAAAAAAAGAAAAGAAACAAAATCTTACTAAATAAGCCGAGTATAGTGGTACACACCTGTAGTCCCAGCTACTTGGGAGACTGAAGGTGGAAGATTGCTTGAGCCTCAGAGATCGAGACCAGCTAAGACCCCATCTCAAAAAAAAAAAAAAAAATACTAAACAAATTTAGTTACAAATTGTTATAAGTTAAGAAATGAATAGAGGATTAAAAAAGAAGAAATGCAGATGGCTGTAAGGGGGTGGTAAAATACCAAAAGAGGAGGTCATGTCAGATAGAGACATAAAGGAAAAAAAGACAAAATATAAAAGAAAAGTGGGAGTCGGGCTTGGTGGCTCAGCCTGTAATCCCACGCCTTTGGGAGGCTGAGGTGAGTGGATTGCCTGAGCCCGCGGGTTCGAGACCCGCCTGGGCAACTTGGCGAGACCTCATCTCTACAATAAATCAAGAAATAAGCCAGGCGTGGTAGTGCACGCCTGTAGTTCCAGCTACTTGGAAGGCTAAGGCGGAAGGATCACCGGAGCCCAGCAGGTCGAGGCTGCGGTGGCTGGGAGTGGCCACAACACTCCAGTCTGGGCAACAGAGTGACTCCAACTCAAAAAAAAAACAAAAAACAAACAAAAAAAAAGAGAAGTGGGAGAGAAGAAGAATAAAATGATAGGTTCTCTGGGGAAAGCAAAAAGTTTATATTTGGATTAAAAGATCTAGTCCTGGCTGTATCAATACTAAATGGGTACTACGTCACTAGGTAGTTACTTCATTCTGGGCTTTATGGGTGCACTTAACCTGTAAAATATCTTTAGGGCCGCCTCTAGCTAAAACATTGTCTAAATTGTTCATCATGCCCTAGGAATCTACTCTACATAAATAATAGCTTGAATAAATAAAGATATATGTACACGAATGATAAATGTAGCACTGTACAGCAAACAAACACAAAAAGCAACTGTCAAGAATGTAATCAGAAAGGAGAGGTAAACCATACAGCCAGGTAACAGGATACTAAGCAACCATTCAAAACAGGAAAGCATATCAATATGTTCTAACTGGGAAAGATGTCCAATTGTTAACTGAAAATGTAACATGAATAAGATCACTAATTTCTCTGTATGCTTATAACCTTGTTTCTCAGTCTTCTCCAGCTGCTACTCTAATCCAGACGGTCTTTCAAACTGTTCCTGAGCATACTGTACTTGGGCCAACACCCGTAACTTGGCTCAGGGTCTTTTCCCTGATACCTAGAAAGAGCTCATTTCGCTTATCCATTCCTAAATTATCTTTAAGACCCAATCTAACTTCTACTATTTTCTTTTCCTTTTTTTTTTTTTCACTTTGTCACCCAGGCTGGAGTTCAGTGGCACACTCATGGCCCCCCCAGTGTTGACCTGCTGGGCTCTGGTGATTCTCCCACCTCAGCCTTCCAAGTAGCTGGAACTACAGGTGTGTGCTACCATGCCTGGCTAATTTTTTATTTATTGTAGAGACGAGGTCTTGCCTAGTTGCCCAGGCTGGTCTTGAACCCACAGGCTCAGGCAATCCACTCGCCTTGGCCTCCCAAAGTGCTGGGATTATAGGCTGAGCCACTGAGCCCAGCCTACTACTTTCTTAAAATGGTCTTTACAGAAAAGAGGAAAACAACTCTTATTGATTTGAGTGCCTAATATGTGCCAGACACTTGTGATTTCTAAGTGATACTATTATATATATTTATCTTAAGGTCATTTAACATTTGAACAGAAAAAATGGGATCAGGCTGATCACATGAGTTAGATAACAGTATTATCTTAGATAATTGGCTAAAAATAATCTAAGACTCATTGACTAAAAATGGTTCTGACTTTTTATACTGTTGTGCCTTCTACAGGAAAATCTGAATTTACCAAAATATGAATAGATATTCACATTTTAAACTGTCACCAGGTATATAACTTAAGAAGCAATCCTCATTGGGGATGTGTGTGTTTTAGAAATTATCTACTTGACACCAAAAAAAAGAAAACTAGAAAGTATTACCAAATGAATATTACTGAAATCAAAATTACTTCAAAAATGAAGACAATAGGGCTAAACTAAAATACAACTCTTTAAAATCATGTTGATAACCAAATTCAAACATCCTTAAAATCTTTAAATTATTCTTAAATTGCTTTAAACATTTATTAAAATTGCTTAATAGCTTTTAAAAAGTTTTTTAAACATTGCTTTTTACAAACAATGCAAAATTATTCTAAAGTTGATGAGTCAAAAATTCAATATCCACATATATACAAAATGAGTATCTCTAACCTTCTCTAGTAATATTCTTCATACAAAGAAGATACTAATACTTACCCCACTAGTATCTGCCTTTGTTTTGTTTTGCAGTTTTACTGTGATGTGTCTATGAATGAGTTTCTTTTTACTTATCTTTGGATTCACTGGGATTCTTCAATCTGTGAATTAGTGTCCTTTGTTAAGGGCAGGAAAATTAGTTACATTGTCTCTTCAAATAATGCCTGTGCTCTATTTTCTCTCTCCTACTTCTTCTTCTTGAATTCCATTTAAAAATATATTATTCCTCATCCTGGCATCCTCCATATATCTTAACCTGCTGCCAATTTTCCACCTTTTTTCTGTGGTGTATTTTAAATAATTACCACTAATCTACTCCAGTTTCACTAATTCTTTTTTCAGTCCTGCACAATCTACTATTAAACCTATCCTTTGAATTTTAAATTTTATGTATTTCCTTTTTCTTTTCCTTTTTTTTTTTGAGTTGGAGTCTCACTGTCGCCCAGACTTGGAGTGCAGTGGCCGCTCCCAGCCACTGCAGCCTTGACCTGCTGGGCTCCGGCGATCCTTCCCAAGTAGCCGGAACTACAGGCGCGCGCTACCACACCCGGCTCATTTTTTAAAATTTATTGTAGAGATGAGATCTCGCCAAGTTTCCCAGGCGGGTCTCGAACCCGCAGACTCAGGCAATCCATTCACCTCAGCCTCCCAAAGGCGTGGAATTACAGGCTGAGCCACCGAGTCTGGCTTCATTTTTCTTTTCCATAAATTCTATTTGAGTTTTGCTTATGCCTATGAAGTCCCTTTTTGCAGTTTCCTATTGCCTAAGAGATCTTCAAGCTGTCTTTTATTTCTTTAAATATAGTAAACATGGTTATTTGTGTCCAATAAACCCAGTTTCTGTGGTCTTCAGAGATCATTTTTTACTTCTTTCTTTTGGTTCTCAATTATGACGCCTTGTTACCTTTGACTGCATGTCCTTGAAAATTTACTTGAAGGGATTCTCGAGGCCTAAGAAGAAAGTTCTTTCCTCCAAAAGAAAATTTTTCTAGGTTACTACCATTCTAGAATCAATTTAGACTCAATTCATGGTTTGCAGTTTCTTGGATTACCCAGGTAATAAGGGTGTCAGCAGCAATTTCACAAGAGAGCTAGCCTGTGGTTTATGAACTCTCAGTGAAAGGTTTTTCTGGTGGCGGTGGTTTTTTTCTTTCTCTTTTTTTTCTCCCCTGTTCTACTCAGAGCCAGGCAACTCTCCCTATAATCTCACTTGAAGTGGGCAGTTTTGCTTCAGGTTCATCCTTACCCAAAGAGTTTACCCCTATGGAGTCTCGGTTTAATGTGGGCAATGAGTATTAAACTTCTGATCTTGAGAAGCCCTGAGCTTTGACCACTTTCCCCTTCATTTCAGGGGACAATCAAAATTGCAGCTCACAGCTGCCTGATTAGAAAAGGTCTTCAAGACAAAAGTAGCACAAGTGCTGCTGTTAATTCTCTGGCAGTCACCTGCAGTTCCTCACTCTTGCTAGTTCTTCAATGCCTTTAGAATCTTCAAATATTTTATCCAAATATTTTAGTTGTAATCAGTGGGAGTACTGGCTAAAATAACTTGGCTTGCCATTACCAGTATTAGAAGTCCCACACTTTATTAACTCTCTTTAATTTGTTGAACGGAATTCATTTGTTGAACGAATGAATAAATAAATGATTTTCTTTTTTTTTTTTTAATTGGAGTCTCACTCCATCACCCAGACTGGAGTGCAGTGGCTGCTCCCAGCCACCGCAGCCTCGACCTGCTGGGCTCCAGCAATCCTTCCACTTCAGCCTTCCAAGTAGCTGGAACTACAGGCGTGCACTACCACGCCCGGCTTATTTTTGATTTATTGTAGAGATGAGGTCTCTCCAAGTTGCCCAGGAGGGTCTCGAACCTGCGAGCTCAGGCAATCCACTCACCACGGCCTCCCAAAGCACGGAATTACAGGCTGAGCCACCGAGCCCGGCCAATAAATGATTTTCTAGTTAAATAGATAAGCCAACCTCAAATTCAATCTTTTAACCTCTTTGAACAACAGATTCACCTCCATTGGTAAAATAAAGAGTTTGAACTACATATCTCTAAGATTCTTTTTTTTTTTTTGAGTTGGCATCTCACTTGGTCACCCAGGCTGGAGTGCCATGGCATGCTCACGGCCACCCCAGCATCGACCTGCTGGGTTCTGGTGATCCCTCCTCTTCAGCCTTCCAAGTAGCCAGAACTACAGATGCGTGCTACCACACCCGGCTAATTTTTGATTTATTGTAGAGACGAAGTCTCGCCAAGTTGCCCGGGCTAGTCTCGAACCCATGGACTCAAGCAATTCATTCGCTTCAGCCTCCGAGAATGCTGGGATTATAGGCTGAGCCACCGAGCCTGGCCTACCTCTAAGATTCTTTACTATTCTAAAATACCAAGATCTATGCATATATATATAATGTCAAAAAATACAAAAACCTTTCAGCTTTTGGGTTATACCAGCTCATTTAATACCATGCTAAATTATATTTTATTTTGCTTACTAACACGCTCTATTTATGACAGTCAGATGGACAAAGATTTCTCATAGTGTCATAACAACTCCAAAATAACAGTAAATGAGACTCACTTTTACTGGAAGGGATCCCTTCTCCATCTTCTCAAACCCAAGAGCCAAGACACAGTCTGCCACACCTTTAAGGAAATTGTAATTATTTTACAAATTCAAATTTCCAGACACCCAACAAAATGAGATTGAATACTTCCATTTAAATAAGTATGTCGCCAGACTCAGTGGCTCAGCCTGTAATCCCGTGCCTTTGGGAGGCTGAAATGAGTGAATTGCCTGAGCCCACGGGTTGGAGACCCGCCTGGGCAACTTGGCGAGACCTCATCTCTACAATAAATCAAAAAAATCGGCCGGGCGTGGTAGCGCATGTCGCCGGAGCCCAGCAGGTGGAGGCTGCAGTGGCCGGGAGCGGCCACTGCACTCCAGTCTGGGCGACAGAGTGAGACTCCAACTCAAAAAAATAAAATAAAATAAATAAATAAATAAATAAATAAGTATGTCAATTTACATAAAATGCAAAACATAATTCTACAAAAATTTTAATAACAAAAATTATAGAGAAAATTCTTATATGCTTCTAAATAAAAATCTGAAAGAAAAATCAAGATGGTGCTTAATTCTCCCCTTGAGTCTCTCAATATGTTAATATAATTTTTTATTACTGTGGAAATATGCGTCAGTAAAAAACAAATATAAAAAGCGAATTCAGACCCGGCGCAGTGGCTGACACCTATAATCCCAACAAATTTGCGAAGCCAAGGAGGGAGAATCATTTGAGCCCACAAGTTCAAGACCAGCCTGGGTAACTGGTGAAAACACGTGCGACTCTACAAAAAATACAAACATTACATAGTCGGGTTTGGTAACATGTGTCAGAAGTCCCAGCTACTCTGAAGACTGAGGTAGAAGGCCTGAGCCCGGGAGGTCAAGACTGTGGTGAGCTTAAATCACACAACTACTCCAGCCTGGGTGACAGAGTGAGATCCCATCTCAAAAAAAAAATAAACAGGGCTGGGTTTGGTGGCTCAGCCTGTAAAACTCTGGGAGGCCGAGGTGAGTGGATTGCCTAAGCCCACAGGTTCAAGACCAGCACGGGCAAATTGGCAAGACCTCATCTCTGCAATAAATAAAAAAAATTAGCTGAGCATGGTAGCATGCACCTGCAGTTCCGGCTACTTGGAAGGCTAAGGAGAAAGGATCACCAGAGCCCAGAAGGTGGACGTTGGGGTGGCCGTGAGTGTGCCACAGCACTCCAGTCTGGGTGACAGAGTGAGACTCCAACTCAAAAAAACAAAAACAAAAACATTCAGAATTTTTTAAAATATTAAAATTTAAATTAAAAATTAAAGATAATTCCAATCAAAATCAAAAGAATTCTTTTTGCAAGCAGGGGGCACCTAAAAATGATGTTAAAGTTCAATTGAAGAGTAAAACAACAGAATTGCCAAAATCTTTCCAAAAACAGAAATGGGGCACTAGCATTATCAAACAATAAGATATTATAAAGCTCCAATAATTAAAACACTAAGTAGTAGAGCAGTAATAAACAACCAAATCCATGGAACAGAATAGAGGGCCTAATACAAGCTCCTAGAATATATGAAAATAAAGGATATTTTAAAAAGAAAATAAATAGAGGATATGCTATATATCCAAAAGAACTGAAAATATATGGCCACAAAAAAATTTGTATACAAATATTTACAGCAGCAATATACATACACACAAACATTATGCTAAGTGGAAGAAACCACAAAAGGTCATGCATTGTATGATTCCACTTATATAAATATTAAGAATAGAAACATCCACAAAGAGAGAAAGTAGATTAATGGTTGCCAGAAACTGAAGGGAGGAGAAAATGGAGAATAACTGCTAATGGGTACAGGGTTTATTTCTGTGGTGATAAAAATGTTCTAAAATTAGATAGCAGTGATGGGTGTACAACTCTATGACCATACTAACCAACACTGAAATGTATACTTTTTTTATTTATTTATTTTTTGAGTTGGAGTCTCATTCTGTCGCCCAGACTGGAGTGCAGTGGCCACTCCCGGCCACCGCAGCCTCGACCTGCTGGACTCCGGTGATCCTTCCGCCTCAGCCTTCCAAGTAGCTGGAACTACAGGCGCACACTACCATGCCCAGCTGATTTTTTGATTTATTGTAGAGATGAGGTCTCGCCAAGTTGCCCAGGCGGGTCTCGAACCTGCGAGCTCAGGCAATCCACTCACCTCGGCCTCCCAAAGTGCTGGGATTACAGGCTGAGCCACCGAGCCCGGCGAAATGTATACTTTAAAGAGGTGAATTTTATGGTATGGGAATTATATCTCAAAAAAAGCTTTTTTTAAAAAAAGAAATATATTATAAAGCAATTATAAGATTTTTGATGGCCCCGTGACCAAATGATTAAACGAGGGCAACAATCGCACATCTTTGTAAGTACACTCGACAAGCACTCCTCACCACCCTGAATCAGCTGCTGGGCCATAAACAAAGCAGTGGAACCAGTAGCACAGTTGTTGTTGACATTGATTATAGGAATTCCAGTCAGTCCCAAACTGTGATAGATAGCCCTCTGTCCGCTGGTAGAGTCACCTGAAAAGAAAAACACATAAAAATGTTAATACCTCCAACACAGAATCATGGAGGGGCAATGCAACATAATGTCACACTATGATTTTTTTCAGTATTACATGTCTTTGCCTAGCATACAACATGTACAGGAGAGTTAAATAAGCTAATGACCTCTTATTCAGAAACAGTTTTAGCATTAACCAACATTTACATTGCAAATATAAAAGTTTCTCAAAACAGACTATATGTGCACCTTCTTTATATGATACAGAGGTAGAAAATAAAGAAATTACCATGTAATTGCAAACAATTCAATCTGGCTAGAGTTATGTGATAAAGGAAGCAATATTTCATTAACACATAACTGTCATATATAAATCTTTAAAGCTATACCAATTGGATAAAGGCCATGACTTATTTTTCATATAAAGATCCTACAAGCCGGGCTCAGTGGCTCAGCCTGTAATCCTGCGCCTTTGGGAGGCCGAGGTGAGTGGACTGCCTGAGCCCGCGGGTTCGAGACCAGCCTGGGCAACTTGGCGAGACTTCATCTCTACAATAAATCAAAAATTAGCCGGGCATGGTAGCGCATGCCTGTAGTTCCAGCTACTTGGAAGGCTGAGGCGGAAAGATTGCCGGAGCCCAGCAGGTCAAGGCTGCGGTGACTGGGAGCGGCCACTGCACTCCAGTCTGGGGGACAGAGTGAGACTCCAAGTCAAAAAAAAAAAAAGATCCTACAACTTCAAAAAGTTTAAAAGATCCTGTGTGCGGGGGCATTCCAGAAAAATGTGATTCATGATAAATACACATGACTTCCTCTCCCAAATAACACAGCCACCAAGGCAGACACGCTAGCACAGTATGATGGGAATATCTGAAGGTAAGGACTACTCTCTAGAAGTCTTCAGCAAAATCAGCAAAGTTCAGAAGTTTCTTTTCAATAAACACATTCTGCATCCCTTTTACCCAGTAAGTTCCCCTTAAAGAATTCTCTTGATACCTTGAAATCTTAAGGAAATAAATTGTAGATATGCACAAAGAATCATTTACAGTAATACTTACTATAGTATTTTTTATACTAGTATATAATATGTGTGGTATTTTTATAATAACTAGAAATTATAAATAATTTAAAGTGTTCAAGAACAGGATATCATTACTACTTCTAAATAAACTGTAGTGAATCCCTAAGAGTAGAATACCATGTAATCAGGCTGGGCACAGTGGCTCATGCCTGTAATCCCAGCACTTTGGGAGGCTGAGGTGAGAAGATTGCTTGAGCCTGGCAGTTTGAGACCAGCCTATGCAACATAGCAAGGTCTCGTCTCTACAAAAAATTTTTTTAAATTAGCCAGACACAGGGTAACCCCTTCATGCCCCCTCTAGTGAGAGCTTTTCTGTCCTCTCAATAAATCCTGCTTTCTAAAAAATAAAATTAAATAAATAAATAAATTAGCCAGACATAGTGGTGCGAGCCTGTAGTCCCAGCTACTTGAGAGGCTAAAGTAGAAAGACTGTCTGAGCCCAGGAGGCTGAGGTTGCAGTGAGCCACAATCATGCCACTGCACTCTAGCCTGGGGACAGAATGAGACCTTGACTCAACAACAAAAAAAAGACTATCATATAATCATTACAAATGCTGGAGGGGTTCCCACACACACCCCACCACTTTGAAAAAAAAAAAATGCTGGATGGAAGAGGTAGGGAAAATAGAGAGATGTTAGTAAAAGGGTACAAACTTTCAGTTGTAAGATGAACAAATTCTAGTGATCTAATGTACAGCATAGGCAGTAATGGGTGTGCTAATTAATTTGATTGTGAGAATCATTACACAATGTATTCATAAGTCATCATATTGTACATCTTACATATATCCAATAGTTATTTGACAAATATTTTTAAATGCAATGAAAAAACTGGGAACATCTTAAATATTCATTAAAAGGGAATGAATTAAATAAATTATAAATATTTATTCAATGGAATATTACAGTATCATAAAAAAAAAGACTAATAAGGCTCTTTATGTTATAATTTGGATTAGTCTCCAAAACTAAGTAAAAAAAATACCAAGATACAAAATAGTATTTATGCTATGCTACTGTGTAACAAAAGCAAGGCAAAAAGGAAAATTAGATACCACACACACTTGCTTGTATGTACATAAATTACCTCCAGAAAGATACACTAGAAATTGGGAAAATCAGCTGCCTCAGGGAAAGGAACCACAAGACAGACAGGAATAAGAGCAAGATTTTTCCCCCACACTAATCACTATATTACATATAAGATTGTAACCACTATCTACTCTTTTGTATTTTTGAACCACGTAAGTATTTAAACTAGTCCAAAAAAAAACGGTTAACTGAAAAATGTAATGAGTATATAAAAGAAGATTTGAGCCGACTGCAGTGGCTCACGCCTACAATCCCAGCACTTTTGGAAGCAGAGGCAAGAGGATTATGTGAGCTCAGGAGTTCGAGACCAGCCTAAGCAACATGGCAAGATCTCACCTCAATAAATCAAAAACTCAGCAGGGCATGGTGGCACATGCCTGAGGTTCCAGCTACTTGGAAGGCTAAGACAGAAGGTTGAGGCTGCAGTAGCCGTGAGCGTACCACTGCACTCCAGCCTGGGCAAGAGAGACTCCGACTCAAAAAAAAAGATTTAATGACATGGGAAATGTTTCAGATAGTAAAATGAGAAAAAAAGATTACAAAAAAGTATGTATACTAGGATCTTACTTTCCTTAAGAGAAAATCATGTGTGCATGCATATTCACATGCAAATGTACTCTCTGCAGGGTATACTCCAAAAAAAAAATCAATGAAAATAATCTCTGAATAAAGAGATTAGAAGTGATTTGTTTCTTCTTGTGCTTTTCTGTGGTTCCTTTGTTTTACAATTAGCATGTTAGTTTTCTAATCAGAAAAAATATTTAATGAAAAAGTTTTATTAGATACAAAAAAGTAAATAAATACAAATTTTAAGACAATAAAGAACAAAAATTTATCTTATTTTTAAATTTTAAATTATTCTTACACAGTAGTATCATGGGTAAATCCTTTTTTTAAAAAAGATAAGAAATGTTGGCCAGATGCAGTGGCTCAAGCACTTTGAGAGGCCAGCACTTTGAGAGGCCAGCACTTTGGGAGGCCACCACTTTGGGAGGCCAAGGTGAGGGGACTGCCTGAGTCCAAGGGTTTGAAAACAGCCTGGGCAACCTGACAAGACCTCATCTCTACAATAAATTTAAAAAATTAACCGGGTGTGGCAGTGCGAGCCTATAGTCCAGCTACTTGAAAGGCTAAGGTGGAAGGATCACCTGAGCCCAGCAGGTTGATGTTAGGGTGGCTGTGAGCATGCCACTGCACTCCACCCTGGGCAACAGAGTGAGAATCCAACTCAAAAAAAAAAATGTCCTGCTTTGGCAACATAATAATAACAACAACAAAATTATACTAGAGTGACACACAAGGGAAATATGAAACATGGGAATTAAGACTGAATTTAGAGGAGTTTTTTTTTTCCTTTTTTTCTTCAATACAATTGCAGTTGAATGAATCTGAATTTTGAGGCTTAAAAGTCACAGATGCGGCTCGGTACGGTGGCTCATGCCTATAATCCCAGCACTTTGGGAGGCCGAGGTAAGAGGACTACCTGAGCCCATGGGTTGGAGACCAGCACAGGCAACTTGGGGAGACCGTCTCTACAATAAATCAAAAAATTAGCTGGGCATGTTGGCACATGCTGGTACTTCCAGCTACTTGGAAGGCTGAGGTAGGAGGATCACCTGAGCCCAGCAGGTCGAGGCTGCAGTGGTTGTGAGCGTGCCGCTGCACTCCACCCTGGGTAACAGAGTGAGACTCTGACTCAAAAAAATAAAATAAAATAAATAAAAGTCACAGATGCCTCTGGATTGTTTAGGAGTTGCTGCTAGTCTTAGGCGAATAATTTTTAGAACATATAGTTTGCCACATACCATAAACATAACCAACACATGCCTGTTTCACTGCTGAATAAGGAATGTGCGCATCATCTAAAGCCTTCTGACCTATAAAAACAAAAGAGTTTATCAAAAAGTGCTTTAAGTATTTGCTGTGAGTAAAAATTTAGAGTTTTTACAAAGTAAATCTACCACTATACAGTCTATGCTCAATTCAAATGACAAATCCTTCATTAAATCATATCAGATCTTTCCTTTCAGAAGTAATCATTTTTCCTCTAAAGCTACTGCCCCACTTTTCAGATCTTCTTTTTGGTACTTAACATTTTCTGTCACAGCTGCACACTTAATTCTGAAATATTAAATTCTAAGTCTTAAATTTCTTTAATGGGAAGGTCTTGTCTTGTTCATCCCTGTGGCTCCACTGCACATCTAGATGGCAAAATGAGATAGAGTATCATTACTGGGGCAAACAGACTAATGTGCTCATCTTACAAAGCGAAGATTAAAAAATGACTCTGAGCCGGGCTCAGTGGCTCAGCCTGTAATCCAGCGCTTTGGGAGGCTGAGGTGAGGGGATTGCCTGAGCCTGTGGGTTCGAGACCCACCTGGGCAACTTGACGAGACCTCATCTCTACAATAAATCAAAAAAATCAGCCGGGCGTGGTAGTGCACGCCTATAATTCCGGCTACTTGGAAGGCTGAGGTGGAAGGATCACCGGAGCCCAGCAGGTCGAGGCTGCAGTGGCCGGGAGTGGCCACTGCACTCTAGTCTGGGTGACGGAATGAGACTCCAACTCAAAATTAAAAAAAGAAAAAGAAAAAAGAAATGACTCTGTCTATGGAACAAAAAACGGAGTCTTAAGGATCCTCTCCAAAGCTGCAGAAATGACCAGGGGAGGAACTGAGAAAAATTATGTAAGTAAAATGAAAAGAAGAGAAGAGTGAGGCTGCAGAAAAAGTGTGAGCTAAATTCTCATCTACCACAGTGAGACACAAACAGGCATCTAAAATTAATAAATCAAAAACTTAAATAAGCATGGTAGAATAAGCATTTAGATAACCACCAGAACTAAAGCAAAAAGAGCTAAGAGAAGTTGTTGCAGGCCGGGCGCAGTGGCGCAAGCCTGTAATCACAGCACTTTGGGAGGCTGAGGCGAGAGGACTGCCTGAGCCCAGGGGTTCAAGACCAGCCTGGGCAACTTGGCGAGATCTCGTCTCTGTAATAAATCAAAAAATCAGCTGGGTATGATAGCACACGCCTGTAGTTCCAGCTACTTGGAAGGCTGAGGTGGAAAGATCATTGTACTCCAGCCTGGGCAACAGAGTGAAACTCTAACTCAAAAAAAATAAATAAAAAGGAAAAAGAATTCTCTATGTTGGCTCAATGAAATGAAGGGAGGAAAACCATCATATATTTAATACGTTTGAATGTGATTATTCCTTTTACAGTAAAGACAGATACAAATTTTGCAATAACTTCTGAGGTGAACACAGACTAGGATGACCTCACCTTTCTCTCCTACAGACCACTTAACCATCCGACAAATAGTTGGACAGCACACACAACTGTAAGCCACTGTCTGTTCTGGCTATGTAGCCACTAAGATGCCCATGCAACTTTTTCTTTCTCTTTTTTAGTGAGTCACACTAGGCAATTCTCCATGCAGGTTCTCTCTCAACTAGGCTTCCTTTTGTGCTTGCAAGGTTGCTCCACCCATGGAATCAAGACAGACCACTCAAAAAAGTGTGAATGTTTGAAGACCTAACTGTTCTATATTACCTGCTTCTTTTACCATGTCAGGGTAATCTCTTGAATTCTCAGTTCCAGGCTTCACAAACTAGAAATACAGGAGATAAGAAAGAGAAACAAGTATAGTTATATTTTCTTCACAACAATTTTTCATTCATCTACTCAAACAAAAAACATATTGAGCACCTATCATGTTCCTGGACTCTAATAATAAATAACACACAATTCTTACCCTCAGGGAGCTTCCAGTCTGATGTAAAACAGGCACTTACACTACAGTGTCATAATCACAAAATGATTTGGGAGGGCACCTACCCAGCCTTTGGAGGGAGGACAAGAAAGGATTCCAGAGGAACTGCCACTTAAATTGAGTTCTTAAGGATGAGCAGAAATTAGCCAAGGAAAGAGAAAAAAGAAATTCTGTAGCAAAGGTCTAGAGGAGACAGAATATGGCACAATTGTCTCTGTGGAAGAACTGCAAACATTTGGTATGACATAGGTTAAAAGCACAAAGTAGAAAGTGATAAAGACTAAAAGTAACTTAGGAACAAATTATGACAACAACTAATATTTATTGGGTACTTACTATGTTATGCATTGTGCTAAGCATTTCATGTGTATTAACTCATTTGATCCTCACAACCAACCTGTGATAGGTACTATTAACGTTTTCCATTTTTATTTTAGATTCAGGGGGTACACATGCATGTCCATTACATGGACAATACCGTGGTGGGAACTGGGTCTCAGTGGCCCATTCCCCCCAGATAATGAATACTGTACCCAATAAGTGATTTCCGAGCCCCAATCCCCCTCCCTGACTCTTCCAGTATTGGTGTCCCCAGTGTCATTATTTCCATGTTTACAGTCATTTAGCTCCTTCATATGATGAGAACACACAGTGTTTGGTTTTCTGTTTCTGAGTCAGTTCACTTAGGATGATGATCTCCAGTCCCATCCATGTTGCTGCAAAGGACATGATTTCATTCTTTTTATGGCTATATAATAGTCCATGGTGTGAGATAGGTACCATTATTATCAGCATTTTACAGATAAGAAAAATAGGGCACAGAGAGGCTGAGCAACTTGCCCAAGAGCACAGCGCCAATAAGTAGTGGAGCTTAAACTTCACAGTCTGGCTCTAGAGCCAACTCACAAGGGAACCTATATGACCTACAATGCTGTCTTGGTTTTATCCTGAAGACAATGTATTTTTTAAATGAGACTGGAATAAAACAACAATGAGAAACTACTATCAAAACTTCAAAGAAGAACAATGAGAAACCACTGTCAAAACTTCAAAACTTCCAAAACTACGAAACTTTCAAAAAAGAACAATGAGAAGCCACTATCAAAACTTCAAAACAACGAGGAACCACTGTCAAAACTTCAAAACACTGACAACACCAAATGCTGACAAGAATATAGAGCAACTGGAACTCTCATTCATTGTTGGTAGAAATGAAAAACAGTATAGCCACTCTGCGTGGCAGTTTGTCTATTCTAAAACTCAACACTCTTACCATGTGAATCAGCAATAGCACTCCTTGGTGTTTACCCAAAGGACCTGAAAACGGATGTCCACACAAAAAGCTGCACACAGATGTTTGTAGTAGCTTTAATTGTCAAAACTTGGAAGCAACCAAGGTGTCCTTCAGTAGGTGAGTAGATAAACTGTGGTACATCCAAACAAAATAATATTCAGAGTTAAAAAGAAATGAACTATCAAGCCATGAAAAGACACGAAGGAACCTTAAATATATATTAAGTGAAAGAGACCAATCTGAAAAGAACACAAACTGCATGATTCCAAGTAGATGGCACTCTAAAAAAGGTAAAATTTACAGAGACAGTAAAAAGAACAGTGGTTGCCAGGAGTTAGGGGAGGGAAGGACAAACAGGTGAAACACAGAGGACTTTTAGGGCAGTGAAACTATTCTGTATGTACCATACTAGTGAATACATGTCATTATACATTCGTTAAAAACATAGACTGTACTCCAAGAGCGCCTTAATATAAACTACAGACTTTAGGTGATAATGATGTGTCAGTGTAGGTTCACAGATAAATGTACCACTTTGCTATGCCATTGTTGATAGTGGAAAAGGCTGGATACTGTGGGGTAGGGGAAATATATGGGAAATCTCTGTACCTGGCACTCAACTTTGCTGTTAACCTAAAAACTGCTCTAAAAAATAAAGTCTATCTTTTTTTAAAAGAGAGAAATTGGAATGAGAAGACTCATATTTTAGATCCCTCTAGATGCAACGTGGAGAAATGAATGTAAGGAACAAGACCAGGGACAGAGACACCAACTGGCATGATTCTAAAAGTGAGAGCTGACTAAGATAGGAACAAAAAGGATGGAAAGAAATAGATAGACAAAACAAAGAAAAAGGAAGCAAAATCTACTGAACTTGGTGACCAAATAGATAGGTGGAGTGGTTTACTGATCAGTCATGTTAAAGAGAAATATTCTTTGACTGCAAACCACAATAAAATATATTTTACAGTACAATTCAGTACACACAAACATACATACATAATTGAAACAAAAATGTCATTAAATACTTATCCTTGTCATATTGATACAATATTTTCTATTTCAATTTTTTTTTTTTTTTTTTGAGCCGGAGTCTCACTCTGTCGCCCAGGCTGGAGTGCAGTGGTACATTCATGGCCACCGCAGCCTCAACCTGCTGGGCTCAGGCTATCCTTCCTCCTCAGCTTTCCAAATAGCTGGAACTACAGGTACGCACTACCACACCCAGTTTATTTTTCTGATTTATTGTAGAGACAAGGTCTCACCAAGTTGCCCAGGCTGGTCTCGAGCCCCTGAGCTCAGGCAATGCTCTCATCTCGGCCTCCCAAAGTGCTGGGATTATAGGCTTGAGCCACCGCACCCAGTCAATTTTTTAATGCTAGAGGCAACCTTCTAAAATAATATCATGGTCCACTAATGAGTCACAAAACACAATTTGAAACACTATGTAATAATACTTAAATGTCACATTTCATTGCACAGTGCCAAAACATATCTGTTGAATGGAACCAAAACACTTAACATTTCTTCTCCATAATTCTTGAATTAAGGAATCCTTGGGAGGCAGAGGCAAAAGGACTGCCTGAGCCCAGGAGTTTGAGATCAGACTGGGCAACTTAGCAAGACCTTGTCTCTACAATAAAGCAAAAAATTAGCCAGATGTGATGGCGTGTGCCTGTAGTTCCAGCTACTTGGAAGGCTAAGGTGGAAGGATCGCCTGAGCCCAGCAGATCAAGGCTATGGTGGCCATGAGCGTGCCACTGCACTCCAACCTGGGCGACAGAGTGAGACTCTGACTCAAAAAAAGAATTAAGAAATCGTTTTTAATTCTATAACTCAGCATTCACCAGTTACAGTCAAATCATTTATTCAGTGTACTTTCTAAAAAGAAACAATCCTGTGCTAGGGACCAACAAGTAATATCTATTCATAATTATCATTTGTATGGTGAAGTGGCTTCACTTTCCAATTCCTTACTGAAATCAAGGTATCTTTTAAAAGGTTAGTCAACCAGCCTGGGCAACTTGGCAAGACCATCCCTCTACAATAAAAAAGAAAAAAAATTAGCTGGACATGGTGATGCGCACCTGTAGTTTCAGCTACTTAGAAGGCTGAGGTGGAAGGATCACCTGAGCCCTGTGGTGGCCATGAGTGTGCCACTGCACTCCAGCCTGGATGACAGAGTGAGACTCTGACTCAAAAAAAAAAATTTGTCAAGCAAATAAACAAACACATACAACACTACTTCTTCAAAATTAAAAGCAAGTTTAGGTGGAAACTACCAAATGTCCTTTAACAGCAGACTGGATAAACTGTGGTATGTGACAAAGATTCTCTTCTCAAACAAACTCTAGCTAGGCTACTCTGAGCCCTCTTCTCTATTTGAAAACAAACATCGAGAGCACTTCCGGTGTTAGAAGAGCTGGTTGTCTCCTGAGGGGCGGTTTAAGAGAGCAGAGGCTGTGTCCTACAGACTCTGGAACCATGAACACATGTGATTGGAAGATTAACTTTGATGCCCTCTTAAAATTTTCCCACATAACACCCTCGACCCAGCAGCATCTGAAGAAGATCTATGCGAGTGTTGCCCTCTGTATGTTTGCAGCGGCAGCAGGGGCCTATGTCCATGTGGTCACTCACTTCATTCAGGCTGGCTTGCTTTCTACCTTAGGCTCCCTGGGCTTGATGATTTGGCTGATGGCAACACCTCATAACCATGAAACGGAGCAGAAAGGACTGGGACTTCTTCCTGGATTTGCTTTCCTTACAGGAGTTGACCTGGTCCTGTCCTGGAGTTGTGCGTTGCCATCAACCCCAGCATCCTTCCCACTGCCTTCATGGGCACAGCAATGATCTTCACCTGCTTCACCCTGAGTGCATTCTATGCCCAGTGCTGTAGCTACCTCCTTCTGGAAGGTATCTTGATGACAGCCTTAAGCCTGATGCTCTTATCTTCCTTGGGTAACCTTTTCTTTGGATCCATTTGGCTTTTCCAGGCAATCCTGCATTTAGGGCTGGTGGTCATGTGTGGCTTTGTCCTTTTTGATACTCAACTCGTTATTGAAAAGGCTGGAAATGGAGATAGGGATTGTATCTGGCACTGCATTGACCTCTTCTTAGATTTCGTTACCCTCTTCAAAAATGCATAATGATCCTGGCTATGAATGAGAAGGACAAGAAGAAGGAAAAGAAATGAAATGACCACCCAGCCCAATTTGGCTTCCTTTCCCTCTATCCCTCATTTCCTCTTTGCACATATAACAGGTGGTGTGTTCTGTGATAAGAAAAGCATGAGAAAAGCTTTTAAAAAAAGAAAACAAAACAAACATCATTTTAAGTTTTATTAATTTTATTCAGGAAATACGTAGAATGTTATTTGTGGGCAGGGAGCTAAGCAAACTGCAGAGGGTGGGCTCCATTTCCTGCTGGCCCTTACTGCTGACTTGGTGACCTTTTCTGCAGTGGTGACCTTGTCCACAGCCTTGATGATTCCAACGACCACTGTTTGTCTCTTATCCCGCACTGTAAAATGGCCTCAAGGTGGGTACACAGAAAAGGTCTCCACACACATGGCCTTGCCAGGGACCATCTGCACAACGGCTGCATCACCCAACTCCAGAGCTTTGGGGTTCTCCTCCAGTTTCTTGCCAGAGCACCGACCAGCCTTTCCCCTCAGTTCAGCAAACTTGCAGGTGACTGGAATGTATGGCAGTCCAGCACTGCGGAGCAGCCAGCATGGATCTGCCCTGAGTGGTTCAAGACAATCGCCTGAGCCACAAAACCACCAGCCTCCACAGAGTGGATCATTCTTGCAGTCTCTAGCCACATTCCCGCACTGAATGTCCTTCAGACACATTCTTCACACTGAATCCTATGACAAAAATACTTTCTAACAGCACAAGTCTACATCCCTAAAATAACCTCTGCCCTCCTTAAGGAACCTGTCTGAGAAAACTCAAGGCTGCCAAAAGAACGTACAGCTTGTTCCAGACAACCCTGAGGATAGCACCTCTGTCTCCCATTCTCTGTAGGAGCACAAAACCCTATAACTGCCAGCCAGCAGACACAGCAGACACAGCTGGCCTAATTGCATTTACACTAACTGTAACTTTCTACTTCCCTGACTCTACCAAGCCCTTACTTGCCCTCCTCCTACTTCCTCATTCTCCCAGTGACTTTTGTACAAATCAAAGCTGGACTCTTCCCTATGGCAATAGTTATTACTGATTAAAATCTCTCCTCACCACTTAACTAGTGTAGGGTTTCATCTTTGCTATATGTTCATATGTTAATGTTATATCAATGAGAATGAATAAACTGTAACTACACAAAAAATTATGAATCACTTTCAAAAACATAATGTTGAACAAAAAAGCCAGAATTAATCCATGGTATTGAAGGTCAAAAGTTGCCCAGATGTAGTGGCTCACGCCTATAATCCCAGCACTTTGGAAGGCTGAGACAGGAGGATTGCTTGAGCCCAGGAGTTCGAGACCAGCCTGGGAAACATACCAAGACCTCATCTCTACAATAAATTAAAAAAAGAAAAAAATTAGCCAGGTGTGGTCCCAGCTACTTGGAAGGTTGAGGTGGAAGGATTGCCTGAGCTCAGCAGGTCAAGTCTGCAGTAGCTATAAGCCACCACACCCGGATAATTTTTTTTATTTTATTGCATAGACAAGGTTTTGCCAAGTTGCCCAGCCTGGTCTCAAAACCCTGGGCTCAGGCAATTCTCTTGCTTCCACCTCACAAAGTGCTGGGATTATAGGCCAGCATACCCAGCCAGATTATTTTTTTAATCAAAGAAAAGCAAAAAAAAAAAAGAGAGAGAGAAAGAGAGAAAATATACCAGAAGCCTTATAAAAACAGCAATCCTTTTTCACTACTCCCACCAACTTGTTTTACTTGCTCCCAAAACATTCACTTTCAATTTCTTTCAGATAGTTCTTCTGTTATAAACTGCCATGGTTCTAAATATTCTCATACTATATTTCTTTCTTTATCAATTTAAGAAGTTATATTGGCCAGGCCTGGTGTTCATACCTCTAATCCCAACACTTCAGGAGGCTGAGACAGGAAAATTGCCTGCACCCGGAGTTCGAGACCAGCCTAGGCAACATAGTGAAAATCCATCTCTACAGAAAAATAAAAAGTTAGCCATGTGTGGGGTGCACCTGAAGTTCCAGCTACCCAGGAGGCTGCAGTAGAAGGATCACTTGAGCCTAGTAAGCTGAGGCTATGGCAAGCTGTGATCTACTGTGCCACTGCACTTCAGCCTGGGTGACAAAATAAGAACCCGACTCAAAAAAAAAAGTTAGGCCAGGTGTGGTGGCTCAAGCCTATACACCCAGCACTTTGGGAGGCCAAGGTGAGAGGACTGCCTGAGCCCACAGGTTCAAGACCAACCTGGGCAACTTCATGAGACCTCATCTCTACAATAAATCAAAAAATTAGCCCGGCATGGTAGCACATGCCTGTAGTTCTGGCTACTTGGAAGGCTAAGGTGAAAGAATCGCCTGAGTCCAGCAGGTCAATGCTGGGGTGGCTGTGAGTGTGCCACTGCACTCCAGCTGGACGACGGAGTGAGACTCCAACTCAAAAAAAACGTTATGCCATAATCTCTAATAAAGACCAATGAGGAGTCAGTCTCTTCTGCCATCCCACACATTTACACTTCATTCATGCTCCTTATATAACTAAATATTAATAATAATTTGTTGTTAATTCAATACTCAGTGTTTGCCTTATTAAGTAAATATGTTTTAATACTGTGCCAAGTTGTCTACTAATGATTACATTTTCTTTGCTGTACAATTTTTTTTTCTGGAGTTAAATTCATATCCTAATGAATTGTTTTAAGGCAAACACTTTTGTAGCCACCACTCAGATAAAAAAATAGAACTGTATTCACCACCGCAAAAACTCCTCCAAGCACTCTGTCCCGATCTCAATCCTCACCCTACCGCCAAAGTAATTACTATCCTGATTCTTACAGTAATCACTTTCTCGGACTATTTCATAGTTTTTTCACTCAAGCATGCATCCAAACACATTACAGTTTAGTCATGCCCATTTTAAAAAATGTATGTCTTTTAATGTTCTTTTAACCTATAGGCTCCCCCTCTACTACTTTCTTTTCCTTTCAAAAACAGTAAAATTAACCGAAGCATTTGACCCATAGTTTCCCAGAATCTGGATTTTGCAGACTGCATACTCAAGTAGTTCAACATGCTCCCTGTCTTTCCTGTAAATTGGTGACTGGATTCAGAAGCTTGGGCAGACATTCTATCCCTTTGACAAAACTATAGGTAGTATTCTTTTATCAGGAAGTGTGTAATATCTGATTGTTTCTCTGTGTTGTTAGCAGTCATTGGTGCTCAATGACTAGATCCAGCAATTCTCAAATTTCTTGATCTCAGGACCCCTTTACATTTTTAAAGGTTACTGAAAATGCCAAACAGCTTTTGATTATGAAGGTTATATCTATCAATATTTATCATATTAGAACTTTAAACCAAGATTAAAATATGCATAAATTCATCCAAAAACAATAAACCTATACAAATTAACATAAATAATTTTTATAAAAATAACTAAAATTTCCAAAATAAAGTGGGAAGAGAGGCATTATTTTGCATGTCTGCAATTCTCTTTAATGTCTGCCTTAATAGGAGATAGCTAAATTCTCATATCTGATTCTTCACTCAAACTTTGTTGTTTTGGTTGAAGTCTATGAAGTACATATGACCTCTCACAGATACGTAGTTGGAAAAGGAAGGTACATGTAAGTCACCTTTTTAGATAACTGTGGATATTTCTTTTTTTTTTTTTTTTTTTTTTTTGAGTTGGAGTCTCACTCCATCGCCCAGGCTGGAGTGTAGTGGCATACTCACGGCCACCCAGCGTTGACCCGCTGGGCTCCAGCGATCCAGCGATCCTTCTGCCTCAGCCTTCCAAGTAGCCAGAACCACAGGCGCGCACTACCATGTCCAGCTAATTCTTGATGTATTCTAGAGACAAGGTCTCGCCAAGTTGCCTGGACTGGTCTCGAACCCGCAGGCTCAGGCAATCCGCTCGCCTCAGCCTCCCAAAATTCTGGGATTACAGGCTGAGCCACCGAGCTCAGTCAGATATTCCTTTTTAACACTACACTAAAACTCAACAAGTGGGAGTTTCTTAAAGATTAGTAGCAATGTAGAATCTGAAACCCTATCAATGAACTTTTCATACTGTTTTTTGTTGTTGTTGTTGTTGGTTATTATTTTTGAGTCAGAGTCTCACTCTGTAGCCCAGGCTGGAGAGCAGTGGCACACTCAAGGTCATTGCAGCCTTGACCTGCTGGGCTCAGGTGATCCTTCCAAATAGATGGAACTAGGAACATAGGCCACCATGCCCAGTTAATTTTTTTATTTATTGTAGAGTTGAGGTCTCATCAATTCCCCAGGCTGGTCTTGAACCCAGGGTCAGACAATCCTCTTTCTTCCACCTCCCAAAGTGCTGGGATTATAGGCATCAGTCACCGTGCCCAGTCCATTTGATGGGTTTTAATTAATTGCAATTATTATTAATTTTTTTAAAGCTCAAATTGTCCCATCTTTGGTAAGTGGATACTTAGAGCTGGCTCCTGAATCTTTTTTTTTTTTTGAGCCGGGGTCTCACTCTGTCACCCAGGCTGGAGAGCAGCGGCACACTAATGGCTACTGCAACCTCCACCTGCTGGGCTCAGGCAATCCTTTCGCCTCAGCCTTCCAAGTAGGTGGAACTACAGGCGCATGCCACTACATCTGGCTAATTTTTTTTCTTTCTTTTGGAGTTGGAATCTTACTCTGTCACCCAGGTTGGAATGCAGTGGCACTCTCACAGCTGCCGTACCCTCAACCTGCTGGGTTCAGGAGATCCTTCCACCTCAGTCTTCCAAATAGCTGGAATTACAGGCACGCATCACCACATCCAGCTAACTTTTTGATTTATTGTAGAGACGAGGTCTCACCATGTTGCCCAGGCTGGTCTCGAACCCCTGGGCTCAGGCAATCCTCTTGCCTCAGCCTCCCAAAGTACTGGGCTTACAGATGTGAGCTACCATGCCTGGTTAGAAAATTTTTTAAAGATAAAATACTTCATTATTTCACACTAATGCTTCTAATTCAAATTCAGGATTACAGAATTTTTTACTTATGTTCTTCTGTATTACATCTCTATTTCTTTTCTTTTCCACCAAGAACCTTAGTTCTCAAGCACCAAGGGATAAAGCAGAATATCCTATATTTATTCATATATTTTAGACCATTTTATATTCATAATAACCTCATAACAATACTAATACTAGTGTTCAGTAATATAACTGCTGAGAAACTTGTTTAATTTGCATAACTCATTTGCTTTGTATGTGTTTAACTACATCTCTAAAATATCATTTTAAAATTACAGCCCAGTATCTTCCTCCTTGGTTGAATTCCCTGTTTCCAAGATCCAGTATCTTCTTCCTTGATTTACTCTATCATTTTGGTGTACACATTCTCTAAATAGCTTTGTGAGTAGGGATGTGTAAAAGGTTAGTTTTTTAGTGCTCACATTTCAAAAAAATTGTCTACCCTCAAATTTGGATAATCTTATTAGGGAATAGAATTCTAGGATAAAAATTTTTACCAGCTGGGCTTGGTGGCTCAGCCTGTAATCCCGCGCCTTTGGGGACTGAGGTGAGTGGATTGCCTGAGCCCGCGGGTTCGAGACCCGCCTGGGCAGCGAGACCTCATCTCTACAATAAATCAAAAAATCAGCCGGGCGTGGTAGCGCATGCCTGTAATTCCAGCTACTCGGAAGGCTGAGGGGGAAGGATCGCCGGAGCCCAGCAGGTTGAGGCTGCGGTGGCCAGGAGCGGCCACTGCACTCCAGTCTGGGCGACAGAGTGAGACTCCAATTCAAAAAAAAAAAAAATTTTTACCAAAAAATGTTAAAGCATTTTTCTGTTGTCTTTTAGTTTCCAAGGTTTCTGTTGAGAAATTCAATGCCAGGGTCCGGAAATTTCAAAATAATGTCCAGTAATATGAGTTTTCTTTTTATTCATTGACTTGGCTTTTCAAAATGAAGCTGCCCTTAAGCTTTGGAAAATTCTCTATTATTTCTCTGATAATTTCCTAGCTTCTCTCTTCTTTTTCTGCAACTCGTTAACTCAATATGAGATTGTTTTTAGTAATCTTTTAATTTTATTTTCTCTCCTAATGCCTATTTATTTGCTCCCACTTCATTTTCCAGATTTCCTTTATGTTATCTTCTGTTGAATTTTTTGTTTTGGCCAAAATATGTTTAATTTTCTAAGAGCTCTTCCCTATATGCTTATTTAAATAGAATTCAGTTCTTTTTTCACAGACGTAATACATTCACTTATCTCCCTGAGTTACAGTTTTAAGTTTTATTTTGTTCCCTAGATGTCTTCTGCTGCCTTCTACAAGTGTTTTCCCCTAGTATTTTGTTGTTGTTTTTGAGTAGAAAGTTGACTCTGTCTTGTTGGACATTTTCCTCAAATGTCTGGTGATCCTTGACCATTTGTTCATAATTAAAAGCAAGACAATAAAAAGCTTGAAGGAAGCTGTCTGTGTATGAATGAGGTTTATCAACTACCAAGCTTTACCACAGATGATAAAGTGACAAGCTGGCTTTTCTCTGGAGATATTTCAAATAATTTTCCAAACTTCTGCCAGGAAGTGGTGTATGTGTGGCTGCTAGTGTTCTTAGAACACAGCTGGAAAGTACCACCATTTAGCATGCAGAATTTCACTTCATTCCCTTTTTTCAACTTAGGCTTCAACTTAGGTCTCACTATTGCCTTCCACTAAGCCTAACAGTCCAGACTGATTCTACTGCCCCCTTATCTGTTCAGTTTCCCGGAGAAAAAGCCTCCGATACTCTGCTGTGGAAAGGTCACCAGCTGGTGGTAAAAAGATCTTGGGATCTAATTGTTCCATAGGAGTCTTTTTCTTTCTTCCCGCCTTACCTGGCACCTAGTATATTTAAGTTTTGAGCTTTCTGGAGTTCTTCAGGGACACTCAGCCAGTATAACCCTTCTTTGGGAACCTGGGTTATGGTTCCTTAACTCTGAGTCAGTGACCACTTCTCTATCAGCTTTTCTTCCAAAAATCTTCTGACATCTCTATATCACTGTTTCTTCTCCTATTCACTTTGACTTCATGGATTAATATCTTTTTATTTCCTTATTTATAATAGTTTAAGCAAGATTTAGAAAGCACCAATAGAGATTACTCCATTACTTCAATCTGCCATATTTAACCAAATGTCTCAAATTAGTCCTGTTTAAATGACTTGTCTTTTTCTCCTTCAGATCATACATTCCTTAGGAAAAGAAACCTTGTTTCATCTCTGCATCTCTAGTGTACTGAATATATGCTTACCTACGCTTAAATGATAAATTAACTATAACAGTAATGTATGGTAGAGAAAGCATGGAAGGAACATGAGATTTTAAATAAGGCAGTTCCAAAACTTTTAAGCTGTACCAAGACAGGTACAGCTCAGAGGCTCAAGAGGCAGATACTTGAATGTGTATAATAATCCATCACATGGTGCAAATTAAATGAGATAATGTAATATTTTTCTAACTGAAATTTGAACTTATTTAAAAACTGACAAAATCAATTTACTAGGTTGTGAGCAGATTTTTAAATGAAATAGATTAGAAAGTAACAAAAATTCACATAAAAGATAAACATTGCTTTTACAAACTTGTTTCACTTGTGTGTACTGGGTACTGGGTTGTGATGTAAGATACACTTATTTCTGTAGGTCACAGAATTAGTACACATAAAAGTATTACAAAAATTAAGTACCAAATTATATGTCCTGACCTCAAGGGCACAGAATTTCAAAGGTGATCAGTATAAATTAGAGTAATCTAAGGAATTTTAAGAAAATATGGGACTAGTTTTTGAAAATGGATAAAATTTAAGTTGATGAAAAAAGGGCATATCAACAGGCAGGCAGCACAAGCAAAAGGTCTGGCCTGCGGTCAGCCAGATGGAAGTTGCGAACTTAGTTGTGTTAAAACATGTTCACGGCCGGGCACGGCCGGCTCACACCTATAATCTCAGCACTTTGGGAGGCCAAGGTGAGAGGAATGCCTGAGCCCACAGGTTCGAGACCAGCCTGGACAATTTGGTGAGACCTCATCTCTACAATAAATCAAAAAAATTAGCCGGCCATGGTGGACCGTGCCTGTAGTTCTAGCTACTTGGAATGCTGAGGCAGAAGATCGCCTGAGCCCAGTAGGCCGAGGCTGCGGTGGCCGTCAGCATGCCATTGCACTCCAGTCTGGGCGACAGAGTGAGACTCCAATCCAAAATACAAAAAACATGTTGACATCCACCATAGGAATTCTAACACATTTTCTACACTGAAGAACAAACCCTCATTAAGAGAATTTCAGACTGTCTGGAGAATTCAGCTGTTCTGATTAAGAAACATAACAGAGGAACCCAACCAGTTGAGACCTATCAATGGAACTTGAAAGTATTACCTATTGGGCTTCTCCCTCTTCATCAAACCCTCCCCCCCCCACACACACGCAACCCCCACACACACCAAGGTCCAGAAGACCAGACCCACAGGGAAGCACATTGGCCTAATAAGCACATCAATAATGGCACTCTCCATACTCTCCCACCTCTACCTCCCAACTTGAGGAAAAAGAAATACATCTACTTCCCCAAAGTTTAGAAAACTACACTTTTCATACAGCCCATAATCAGACACTCAACAGCCAATGAAAGATCTGATAGCACTAATATCATTCTTAAAAAGGTCTTAGTATCCTCCTATGTTAGAAATCCCCTCTCCTGTGAAACAATCGGGTAAGCCCAAACTTCAGTTTTAAAAGGTATTGGTCAACTTTTCTATTTACATGTTTCCATTGAATTGTGTCCTTTCAGCCCACTGGCTGAAATAGAACTCTCCCTTGGAACTCTTTGACAAAGCACACCCACTGAACGTTGTTCAGCAAACATGCATTGAGGTTCTTCAGGTACCAGAGACTTTCAGGGTAAGAGGGTACACCAGGGACTAAGACCTGGCACCCAACCACCGCGTAACCCAGCAAGTACTAGGGTAGAGGTGCATACAGTACAAGGCTTTAGGGGAAAGTCTGGAGGATTTAGAGGCTTCCCTAAGAAAAGATCTGAGCTGAAACCTACAGAACGCAAAAAAAATTAGCCAGGTGAAGAGAAAGGGTACAAGCAGCGACAGTAGTAACGACAGCAAATTAACAGAGGCCTAAAACAACCTTCTGGGGAGAAGCTGCACGCAGTGTGGCATTGCTAGGGCACGGGGGTGGTGAGGGTGTCAGGACAAAAGACCGCAGGAGCCTGGGGCCGCCCGAGTGCGGAGCAGGCACTTGGACAGGAAGCCTCTGCCACCTGCGCCCAGACGCTGAGCATCGCGAGTGTCCCTCCTGGCCATCCACGCGCAGGGCCGCTCTAAGGGTCCCTACGGGGAGTGTTCCTGGGAGGGCAGCGCTGGTGACAGTCACGACTCGCTTCCCGTCGGGTGGGCGACGCCACACCTACCCTGGGACTCCACTCAGAATCTAGGGGCGAGAACCGTGGGCTTATGTCCGGGGGCCTGCTTCACAAACTCCGACCGGGGAGGAAAGGGAAGGAGGGAGGCGACGAAATGGCCGCGGCAACGAGCCCGAGACACGACGACCCCCAGATGACAGCCACCCGAATGGCCACTCGGACGCCCCTCGCGCCTTGAAGCCGGCGCCCTCGGGGGCAGGAAGGACAGAGGAGCGGCGCCGACCCGGGCCGCGATTCCCGGTCACCTCGGGGGTCGCCCGCCTCGCAGACACAGAGCGGGGCAGAGGGCCCCCCTCCGCGGGTCCGCTGCTCTGGTTACCTTGGTCATGCCAACCCCCACCACGAACACCCGGCGCAGGGAAGGAGACATGGTTCGGCCGGTGCTGGGCTGAGGCGCGCGCCGCGGACGACTGCCGGGACTGACAGAGGCCGGGGCGGCACGGGGGCTCCCTCAGGGCCGGGGCGGGGCCAGAGGCGACGCGGGGCGGGGATGGGAGGCGGCCAGGGCGCATGCGCGTGCGCGGGGCGCAGGCGGCGCGCGGCTTTCTGGGAACCAGGAAAGTTGGGGAGTTCTTAGCCGGAGAAGCCCTAGACCAGAGTTCACGGACGTGTGCTCCAGACCTAGTCCGGCTCAGCCGTTGAAAAAAAGTTTTAGGACTCAGTGCCAGCCAGTTCCTGTCTCAGAGCCCGTGATGGTTAGATTCTTTACCATGAGGCATTAGACCTGGAGTAGGGCCAGAAACCGGACTCAACGAAAGGGTAGCCTGAGGAAATCCTTTGGAGCGTTGTGTTGGAATTGTTCTGTGTCTTGTTAGTTACAAGAGTCAGTGCATGTGTGGACACTCATAGGACTGGAACATTTGTATACCTAACCTGAATCGTACCCAACATCTTTAAAATTAAAAATTGTAAGTAAATAAAATAAAACTCATAGGACTGTACGTCAATAAAGGGTGGGGCGGGGCAGGATTTTATAAATCAAAAACCAACGTCTAGTCAGCAGCCGTGTGACCGTCTTTTTTAACCTTATAAACGAAAGGTACCTAAAAATAAATTTGGAGGAAAGAAACTTTATTCCAGTCAGCAGTTTGCAAACGGGAGATAACCTTCCTTGTAAATGGAGGCTGTGTTCCAGAGAATGCAGGAAAAGTTTGGTTTTATAGCAAGAGTTCCTTCCCAGGTTCTCAATCAAGTCTGTTTATGGAAATAATGGAGTCAAACTTACTTAGTTCTGATTGGTCGATACAGCTGAGCCCTGATTGGCTGAGGTAGGTGAGCTCTGATTGGCTGGTTCAGGTGAGTTCCGAAGGTCCCAAAGCTAAAAAGGTGTGGGTTTTCGCGGCATTCTGAATAACTGTTTAACCTCTAGTCACCAAGTGGTCACTTGGTGGCTATCCATCATTTAGAATTGGCTCCTTCAGGTTCACTTTTGTTCACAACCTGAAACTATCTCCTGTTGTTTTGTGAGGATTAAACCAGGTAGCAGAAACAAAGCGTAAAAGGAGAGAGAGTGTGTGTGTGTGTGTGTGTGTGTGTGTGTGTGTGTGTTCACAGTTAGTTAAGCAAGAGGCCATTGTGTGTGTGTGTGTGTGTGTGTTTGTGCATGCATGCACATTGTAAAACTTCTGCGGCATCTTCCAGCTGTAAGGATCTGTGATAAAAGCCCTTCATAGATCTCCATAGCAAAAATCATCAAGTTGCTGTGTTACAACCTGATCCAACAATTAGCAGCTTCCCTCACAATCAAAATCCAGAGGCAGAAAGCTGAGAGAAGAGTTTTATTCTGATACCATGGGATTAGGGAACTGGCTATGTATCCACAAAAACCTGTTCATTTTCATCAAGTATTTATAATAAAACATACAGTTTCTTATCTTTTTCCCACTACTGATTAATAATAACTATGTCTTATACTATGACCATTACTCAGTTTCTTTCTTTTTTTTTTCTTTTTGAGTTGGAGTCTCACTCGGTCGCCCAGACTGGAGTGCAGTGGCCGCTCCCGGCCACCACAGCGTCGACCTGCTGGGCTCCGGCGATCCTTCCGCCTCAGCCTTTCAAGTAGCCGGAATTACAGGCATGCGCTACCACGCCTGGCTGGTTTTTTGATTTATTGTAGAGATGAGGTCTCGCTGCCCAGGCGAGTCTCGAACCCGCGGGCTCAAGCAATCTACTCACCTCGGCCTCCTAAAGGCGCGGGATTACAGGCTGAGCCACTGAGCCCGGCTAAAATTGTTTTCTTTATCTCCTTTTTAGATAGTTCATTGTTAGTGTATAGAAATTAAAATAGTTTTTGTGTATGACTTTGCTAAATTCATTTAATAGGATTCTTATGGAATCCTAACAGTTTTCTTATGGAAGCTTTAGAATTTTCTACATACAAGAATATATAATCTGCAAACAGAATATTATTTCTTCCTTTCTGAATGGGTGCCTTTTTTATTCTTTTCTTTTTCTTGCCTAGTGGCTTCAGTGACAACTTCTAGTACAATAGTGAATAGAAGTGATGAAAATATATTTGAAAATATATGAATAATAAATGAAAATATTCTTGCTCTGTTCCTAACCTTAGACAAAAATTTTTCAGTCTTTTATCCTTGAGCATGATAGTCACTGTAGGTTTTTCATATGTGTTTTTTATGTTGAGATAGTTTTCTTCTATTCTTAGGTTGTTGAGTGTGTTTATCATGCAGGGATGTTGAATTTTATAAAATGCCATTTCTGCATCATTTGAGATGATTATGTGAGCTTCTTCCCCTCTTCATTCCATTAATGTTGCATATTATAGTGATCAGTTTTCCTATGTTGAACCATTTTTGTATTCCAGAAATAAGTCCCACTTGGTCATGGTATATGATCCTTTTTATATGCTGCTGCCGGGCATGGTGGCTCATACCTGTAATACCAGCACTTTGGGAGGCAGAGGAGAGAGGACTGCCTAAGCGCAGCAGTTCGAAACCAGCCTGGGCAACTTGGAGAGACCTCATCTCTACAATAAATCAAAAAATTAGCGTGGCATGGTGGCACGCACCTATCATTCCAGCTACTTGGAAGGCTGAGGTGAAAGGATCACCTGAGTCCAGCAGGTTGAGGCTGTGGTAGCCATGAGCATGGCACTGCACTCCAGCCTAGGTGACAGAGTGAGACTCCAACTCAAAAAAAAAAAAAATGCTGCTAAATGTGGTTTGCTAACTTTATTTTTTTTTTAGTTGGAGTCTCACTCTTTTGCCCAGACTGGAGAGCCAGTGGCATGCTCACGGCCACCACAGTCAGCCTCGACCTGCTGGGCTCAGGCGATCCTTCCACCTCAGCCTTCCATGTAGCCAGAACTACAGGCGTATGCTACCATACCCAGCTTATTTTTTGATATATTGTAGAGACCAGGTCTCACCAAGTTGCCCAAGCAGGTCTCAAACCCCTGAGCAGGTCTCAAACCCCTGAGTTTCTCCTGCCTCGGCCTCCCAAAGTGCTGGGATTACAGGCTTGAGCCATCACACCTGGCCAAGGTTTGCTAATATTTTGTTGAGGATTTTTGCATCAATGTCCATAAGGGATATTGGTCTATAGTTTTCTTGTACTGTCTTTGGTATTAGGGTAATGCTCGCTTCATAGGATAAGTTAGGAAGTTTTCTCTCCTATACAAGTTTTCAAAAAAGTTTAGAAGGATTAGTGCCTCAGCCTGTAATCCCAGCACTTTGGGAGGCCAAGGCAAGTGAATTGCCTGAGCCCGCAGGTTCTAGACCAGCCTGAGCAAGTTGGCGAGAGCTTGTCTCTACAATTTAAAAAAAAAAGAGCCAGGCATGATAGACAGGTAGGCGCACCTGTAGTTCCAGTTACTCGGAAGGCTGAGGCAGAAGGAACGCCGGAGCCCAGCAGGTCGATGCTGGGATGGCCATGAGTTTGCTACTGCACTCCAGCGGGGGCAACAGTGAGACTCCAATTCAAATAAAAAAAAGTATTAGTGATAGTTGTTTAAATGTTGGCTAATGAAGCCATCTGGTTCAAAAATTTTCTTTGTTGGGAAATGTTTGAGTACCGATTCCATCTCCTTACAAGTTATGGGCTTATTTAGATTTTCTATTATTTTGTAATTTCTTTTCGGTAGGTTTTGTGTTTTGAGGAATTTGACTATTTTATTTATGCTAAACAATTTGTTGGCATACAATTGTTCATAGTACATGCTTATAATCCTTTTTATTTCTGTACAATTGGTAGTAATTTTTCCAATTTTATTTATAATTTTAGTAATATGCATTTTCTCTCTTTTTTCTAAGCCCATTTAGCCAAAAGTTTCTTGATTTTGCTGATCCTTTCAAAGAAACAACTTTTGGTTTGACTGATTTTTGTCTATTGTTTTTCTGTTCTCTATTTCATTGATCTCTGATCTAAGCTTTGCTATTTCCTTTTTTTGCTAGTTTTGGGTTTGGTTTGTTCTTTGTCTATTTTCTTTTGTTTTTTTTTTTTGAGTTGGAGTCTCACTCTGTCGCCCAGACTGGAGTGCAGTGGCCGCTCCCGGCCACCGCAGCCTCGACCTGCTGGGCTCCAGTGATCCTTCCGCCTCAGCCTTCCAAGTAGCTGGAATTACAGGCATGCGCTACCACGCCCGGCTGACTTTTTTTTTTTTTTGACTTATTGTAGAGATGAGGTCTCACTGCCCAGGCGGGTCTCGAACCCGCGGGCTCAGGCAATCCACTCACCTCAGCCTCCCAAAGATGCAGGTTTACAGGCTTAGCCACCGAGCCCGGCTAAGACATCCCATTTTTAAATTGAGGTCTCAGAGACTTAGTTTTCTTCAGAGAGCCTATTCATCTGGCTCTATGGGCCCTGTGGAGTATGCTCATACTTTGTGGGATACACTCACATTTCCAGAATATGCTCAAGCTTTGTAGGATATGCTCATGTTTCAGGGTTTGTAGGGATGTTCCCTCTAAAAGCACTGAAAGAGGTGACTTCATCAGTTCAGTGCAATGGGTAACCCATGTTCTAAGGTGGTCTCTGATCACCCACCTTTCAGTATTACAGTGGCCTTCATGTTAGACAATGGGGAAAATTCCTGCACCTATTTAAGACTTTGGATAGCATTAACCCAGGAAAGTTCAAAAGCATGCCAAGATATTTTCCAGGACTCCTTCTGGCTACATATTATGACTGGCTACATATGTGCATTCTTGTGCACATTGTTAGACTAGTAGGCAAATTACATCAAGGAAAATTCAAAGCTCAAATGGTCAATGTACAAATATAGAGCTAAAACATGGAGTCTTCTAAGTTCTCTATTCTCTGTAGTTTTCCCCCTTTCTTTCTTTCTTTCTTTTTTTTTTTGAGTCAGATTCTCACTCCATTACCCAGGCTGGAGTGCGGAAGCATGCTCACGGCCATCCCAGCATCAACCTGCTGGACTTAGGTGATCCTTCTGCCTCAGTCTTCCAAGTAGCTGGAACTACAGGCATGCACTACCATGCCTGGCTGTTTGATATATTGTAACATGAGGTCTCACTAAGATGTTCAGGCTATTCTTGAACCCCTGAGCTCAGGCAGTCCTCTTGCCTTGGCCTCCCAAAGTGCTGGGATTACAGGCTTGAGCCACCATGCTCAGTCAGTTTTTTCCCTTTCTACATTGACTCTGTTGACATTTCTACTGGTGCTGAGATACAACTCATTGTTTATGGTATTACTAATTCAAGGCTACCTGAAGATTTTATTTTTCTTATACAATTCAGCCAGTTCCAAGCTAAAATGTAAACATTGAAAATTAAATCCTAAATTCATATGAAACTAAAGGAAAAAAGGGTAAAGAGATTATTAAAATCAAACTGTCATAAAAAACTAGTTTACCCAAAATTTTGGTTCAGCCTTCATTAGATTACTTATTGGAGCAAATAAAGTTTAACCACATAAACAAGCCCCAATTTTGTCAAAAATATAGCTTAGAGCTGGGCATAGTGGCTGACACCTGTAGTCCCAGCACTTTGGGAGGCTAAGGAGAGAGGATCATTTGAGACTAGGAGTCTGAGACCAGCCTGGGCAACATACTGACACTTTATCTCTACAAAAAAAAAAGAAAAAAATTTTTGGACCCAACTTTCTTTTATAAATGAATTAGCATTACTATCTAATAACTACCATTCTAAAATGAAAGTTCTAAAATCTTTATTTGTATGTGTTTGTGTGTCTAGATGTGTTTATGTAAACATACATGTAACTGTTGTGTCTAATTGGTACCAAATTAACTTACAAATTAATGAATGTTCATAAATTACTAATCCCAAATATTTTCCAAGCTCACATGATTTAAGTAAAACTTTAATAAATAAGCTGAGCCTTAGATTATTGATAAAATACAAATTTTCAAGCTCTTATTTCAGAATTGTCTGGATTTTTGTCTAGATTTATTGGTCAGACAGTTTTACATTTGTCTCTACTAGATATTTTAAGGTCTCATGGTATATGATAAAGGTTATAAAACTATAAACACAGCCAAAAAGAGAATGATCTTTATTTGTGAGATTTTTTGATAAGCAAGACTAATTTAATATTTTTAGTTTAATGAAAACAGCTGAATCTCCTGAATTATTAGCAAAATACCCATGTATTTAAGGTTCTTTCTTAGGTGAACACCAGATATTCACCAGCTACAAAAACTCTTAATGAGAAAATGACTTGAAATGATGACTAGCTTTATCTAATATCACTGTTCTCATAAGTCATCTAGGTAAACTGTTATAGCAATTAAATAAATGTAGTCAGGATAACTGTCCGTAAATAAAATTTTTATATAAAGTTACATTGAATTAAACAATAGATACTCATTAAATGCCTGAGTCATTTCCAATTTTAAAATTATGTATAAATATTTCTAAAAATTATAAAATGATTTTCATCTATAAAATTTGCCTGAAATATGACAGAAAATTCAATATTTCTTGCTTCCTAAGTTACTAAAAATTTTAAAATATAATTATTATATATAATTCTGTATATAAAGTGTGCTGAAAAGAAGCATTTTATTTGTTTTTTACTATTATTTTTTTAGTTAGAGTGTCACTCCATCGCCCAGGCTGGAGTGCAGTGGCATGCACACGGCCACCCCAGCGTCGACCTGCTGGGCTCCGGCAATTCTTCCACCTATCCTTCTGCCTCAGCCTTCCAAGTAGCTGGAACTACCGGCACGCACTACCACGCCTAGCTAATTTTTTATTTATTGTAGAGATGAGGTCTCACCAAGTTGTCCGGGCTGGTGTCGAATCCACAGTCTCAGGCAATCCACTTGCCTCAGCCTCCCAAAGTACTGGGATTATAGGCTGAGCCACCGAACCTAACCAGAAGTGTTTTAAATAAGAAAAAATGATAAGAAAGTCATAAAATTGTGTTCCTTATTTAAAAAGAATAATTTTATCTAATTTGGAGGTTAATTAAAGGTTGCTAAAAATATAGATTTAGGAAGGAAATAGAAACAATATAAAAAGGTACCAGTAAGTAGAAGAGAGAAAGATATGAAGAAAGTTGTGCATATTTACTCATTCGCGACCACTGACGTGGATTTACATCATTCCACATTCTGTTTCTGGTTGCCACTGACATGAATTTACCTAATTCCAAATTCTGTTCCTGGTTGCCACTGACATGAATTTACCTCATCATGGAAGACTGTCTTTTTGGGCTTATAATCCAAATAAAAATACAAAGTATGGAATGCTAGTCAGAATGCTGTCTGAGGCAAATACTGGATATGTCTGCAACTTTCAGCTGTATAGTGAAAAAGGTGACAATTTAGAAAAGACCATTTCACTTGTGCTTAACGACAGAAGTTTGCAGCATCCAGCTTTAGATTTTTCACATTTTTACCTGCTCTCAGTATTAGGAAAGAGAAAAATTTGCCAGGCACAAATGTTTTAAGATATATTTTCAGTATGAAAGTTTAAAAAGAAAAGAAATTAATTTTGTATGAGACAAAGTTCTGTATGGTAAATTCTTGCTCTAAAGTAAAATGACTGTTGTTTAAGAAAGAGAAAATATGGGACAAAGCAGAAAGTCCAAGCATGTCATACGTGGTCTGGGTAAGGTTAGGATCATTTTTGTGAAAAAGGAAATTCATGAAAGGAATTTTGTACGTGACCGATTTGGCGATAATTAAAAGAAAATTATTTCTAAATCCTTCTCAAGATTGAGCTTTGACTTTAAAATGCTCTAATACAAAACTAAAAACTTTAATTCCCTATGTTATATCAACAAAGTTTTCTTGAAGTATTGACTTGCTCTTGATAAAATTACAAAAGGTTTTGTTTATTCTGTAATCTGTTTCTTTTTTAAACTTCTCAGATTTATATCTCAGAAATTCAGCTTTTGCTGTATCTTACTGCACATGATTTTCAAGTAATACATCATTGACTTTTGTTCTTTCTCCTCTTGAAGAAGTATATCTTATTGCTTGGTTAGGGTGATAACTCTCTCTTCATTAACACTTACAATCTTTTTTCTTCTGGTTCTAAATCACTGTTGTGGCCTGACACTGGAAAGTTTATCTTGATGGTCTAGAAAAACAATGTTTTCTTCTGATGTAACTTAATTCTGTACTCTTGGCTATTCTTGATTTGCCTAAATTGTTACATGCAATAAGAAATTCCCTATGCTGATACTAAGAGCTATGTGTTCCCCTGATCAGGTACTAGTTTTCTTCTTTATATCCCTTTATACTATAATGTACAAGCTGGGCTCGGTGACTCAGCCTGTAATCCCATGCTTTGGGAGACTGAGGTGAGTGAATTGCCTGAGGCTGCGGGTTCGAGACTCGCCTGGGCAACTTGGCAAGACCTCATCTCCACAATAAATCAAAAATTAGCCGGGCGTGGTAGCGTGCGCCTGTAGTTCCAGCTACTTGGAAGGCTGAGGCGGAAGGATCGCCGGAGCCCAGCAGGTCGAGGCTGCAGTGGCGGGGAGCGGCCACTGCACTCCAGTCTGGGTGACAGAGTGAGACTCCAACTCAAAAAAATAAATAAATAAATAATATAATGTACAATTATGCCCCTGGACACATGCGTCCTGTGTCTGGCTAAATTTAAGTTCCCTTTCCATTGGGTTTGACTTCCAAGTTATCTAAACGGGTTTCCCACAAGAAGCAATCATATGACAAGAGGTTTTTCCTTCCCCTTTTTGGTAACTGGCCTAAAACACACATATACACAGAGATTTTATATGCTATCAAAAAATTCCTGAATTGTCTTTATTAGCTTTTTTTATTGCTTAGCTGAGCTTATTGAAAGTTGAGCTTTATTTCCTCATGAACAGCAGCTCTGTTAGTCACTTTGCTCACTGAGAACAAGTATGTTGACTTCAAAGTGTGTTTGGGAAAGTCCTCTTTGTTTAAAACTTTTTTTTTTTAGTTGGAGTCTCACTCCATCGGCCAGGCTTGAATGTAGTGGCACACTCATAGCCACCCTAGCATCAACCTGCTGGGCTCAGGTGATCTTTCTGCCTCAGCTTTCCAAGTATCCAGAACTACAGGCGCACGCTACCATACCGAGCTAATTTTTTGATTTATTGTGGAGACAAGATCTCGCCAACTTGCCCTGCCTGGTCTTGAACTTTCAGGCTCAGGCAATCCACTCGCTTCGGCCTCCCAAAGTGCTGGGATTACAGGCTGAGCCACCGAGCCTGGCCGTCTAAAACCTTTAATAAACCCTTAAGCTTCCCCTGTCAAGAAAGAAAGAAAAAGAGAGAGAGAGAGAAAGAAAACTGTGCTTTAAAAAGGTTAAGGTGGCTGGGCACAGTGGCTCACACCTGTAATCCCAGCACTTTGGGAGGCCAAGGTGAGAGGGTTGCCTGAGCCCAGGAGTTCAAGACCAGCCTGGGCAACTTTTTGAGACCTCGTCTCTGCAATAAATCAAGAATAATTAGCCAGTTGTGGTGGCACATGCCTGTAGCTCCAGCTACTTGGAAGGCTGAGGCAGAAAGATAGCTGGCGCCCAGCAGGTCGAGGCTGTGGTGGCCGTGAGCGTGCCACTGCACCCCATCCTAGGCAGCAGAGTGAAATTCCAACTCAAAACAAAAATCCAATTTTGTATCATAGCTGATTGTAAATGTTTTAGATGAAGGATTCAAAATAATAACTGTGGATGACAATAATGTAGACTAGCCATGGTTAAGATCTGATGAACTTTCCCAACTGACAAAGAAATTTGGTTATTTCTATTACATATGGCATTTTAAGACAATGAACCATGACCAATAGCATCATATCAGGACCATCAGACTTCTATAAATTTCATATAATCTTTTTAATATTTACATTAATAAGATATCCATACAACTTTAGAAAAGATTTCACATAACAATCAGAATTATTGGCCGGGCTCGGTGGCTTAGCCTGTAATCCCAGCACTTTGAGAGGCCTAGATGAGTGGATTGTCTGAGCCCGCGGGTTTGAGACCTGCCTTGACGAGACCTCATCTCTACAATAAATCAAAAAATCAGCCGGTGTGGTAGCATGCGCCTGTAGTTCCAGCTACTCGGAAGGCTGAGGCGGAAGGATCGCTGGAGCCCAGCAG
>NW_007087201.1:9107-9314 GCF_000164805.1 Carlito syrichta | reverse complement strand
CGGCCACTGCACTCCAGTCTGGACAACAGAGTGAGACTCCAACTCAAAAAAAAAGAAAAGAAAAAAAACAACAATCAGAATTATGACTGATAACCTATTCGATTTTTATGAATTTATATAATTTTTTTTTAAGTTGGAGTCTCACTCTGTCACCCAGGCTGGAGTGCAGTGGCATGCTCACGGCCACCACAGCCTCGACCTGCTGGG